>NC_135504.1:31413914-31658914 GCF_052857255.1 Amblyomma americanum | reverse complement strand
ACTTATATATGTCTTTCTAGTATGACCGTTATCCTCATATTGTTGTCTCATTGAAGTCGAGTCTGTAGCTCCGTTCTGAAAAGTTGCATATGGAAAAATAAGTAGCCTCCCGAACAGGGTCTGCGGCATCAAATATATATAAACCCTACTTTCTTGCAAGATTGTTCACAAAAATCTCTTATATACGGCAAGGGACACATCTGCTCCGGGGAGTGAGGCCTCAAAACAAGGAAAGAGGGAAATACTTGCCACGGGGCTACAGCAGGCTAACGCGTGTCCCGGCGCGTTCCAGCTTTCCATCCAGATTGCTGGAATGAAAAAAACATTCCTTGCCAGTTGATGAAGATATTACGAATGGCTGCCAAAAATTTATTGTACTAAAAGTGTTAATTTTTGGACAACTCGAAGACGGCCCCTAGCCTTAAGAGGGTACATCTGCCACGGCCAAGAAAGAAAGCTAGAAGAAATTCTTCTTCAAAGATGTCATTGTGTAGTTATGTCAAGCGTTAAGCAGAGTAGCAAACATACTAAAGTCATATTGCTTGCCATAATTACGTGGCGCCGTATCGCGGCTAAACTGTATTACCTGACAGTTGGCAAGCCTTGAGCCACCTCGGGGCTTGATGCCTCCTCGTCTTCATCTCTCGAGCTGCCTGTTGCCTTGCGCGTTCCAACAGCGTCTGACACGTACACGTAAACGGACCCTGCGCACGTCAACGGTTTCTCGGTGACAATATCACCTTACATCCTGCGGACTATGTATAGGATTTGTTTATTTGCATTTTTTTGGTGTTTAAACTGACATTCGTGTTTATTTGGATTGCTAAGAATGCGCATTCTGACTAAATGCAACACTAAGAGGCGGTTGCTGGTATTTATTAACTGCTTCCTTTTTAGATTAAAAAGAAACGGCGCAAAATATACAAGGCACGGAACACACACACCATAATTCGAATCAAGAAATCAGGTATTCAAGTCATCAGATAAAACCATGGGAGGGAGGTGTGTCTCTCATGCTATTGTCATCTTAGAGCTGTTTTCCTATCCGCTTTAACACGTTCTTGGTACACCCCGTGTGTATAAAGGAATACTTTTATGAATTTTTTTAGGCATATGACTGCCACAATAGTCGTCGTATTATGCCGTGACCATCACTCCAACTTTTCCCTCAGGTGATCAAGAAAACGTTGCCCTGTAGTCTGTGCGACTACAGTCGGGGTCTTCTCGAACGAGGACTGTGTGCGATAACAGGGTGGAAGTTGGTTGGCAGGCATGCACATTCATGACTATCTTGCAGAAGGAAACGGTGGAAATGCAGGAAAACAATTATGTTCGCCATAAAAGGGCACATGCACCGTGCTCTTTTTATTTGCAGTGCTACCTGTAGTGTACCCACTGTTTCGCGCTACTACCCTCAGTGTCGTTGGTGTTCCGCATTTCTCAGTGATAGGTGAGAAATTAGGAAGTTATAGAACTGTACAGACGTTCCGGCTCGGGGGCCCCTTCACGTTACCTGTTCTCCACCATCAGGCGGAGGCCAAGAACAACAGAATTCCAACAGAGCAACTACCAAAAACACTATTAATACACTATACGAACAGAAAAAGTTCACAAAGAGATGAAAAAAAGAAGAATACACAAATAAATAAACAAAACAATTCAACCACACCAAAACACTGCCGCAGAATGTCACGTTACACAGCTGTGGTAGCCGTTGGTGAGTTTTGTGTACCACGGCCTTTATTTCAGCAAATGCAGACTCATAATGGGCGCTTTTTTTTGGCGTTCTGCTTGCATTGTCGGATACTGCGGGTGCTGAAAATTTAGCGCAGCACTCTATTTGCCATGGAGGAGTTTAATTTGCATAGTGCCCTTTCGGTTTTTATCATGCATGTTTGGTACATCTAGTAACTGATCTCGATATAACATAGTGGTAATAAACAAGAAACTACTTTTACGTTGTAAAATTAGCTTAGCTCAAGCGTTTCGCCAACATCTGCAAAGAAAGTACATCTGACATTCCGCCCTCTTAGCTCTTCTATAATCTCCCCATATTATAGAAGATCGCACCCAGATCGCAATTACCCTTCAACCTGTGCATAGTTTAAAGTACTGTAAATGCTTGTGAGTATTGTTTGATAAAATGGGACTCCGTGTTGAATGCCGACTCTCACCGTGAAATTCTATTTGAATGTAAAGAACACCCTTGCTCGACATCTGCTTCTTAGCTGTTTATAACTCTTCACCCTGTATGTAGATATAGAAACCCTCGGTCTGTAACTTCAGATCTCACTCAAAACATACCACTGACCTCTAGAGAAGTAGACGACAGAAACTTAGCAGACATTCACGTTCGCAGTTTTTCGTTCCTTGAATGGGATATTCTGAACCAATTTTCTGTTTTTCGGGCTCTACCTAAATCTTGTGCTCAAAAAGATGACAAGCTTGACCCTTTTTGGCACGCCATTCAAGATTATAATTTAAAATGTTTATATATTCTTATTCCCGACAAATTGCATTTACGTACTCTGGGCACGAATCGGGAATTGATGAAAGAAGAGGGCAGAGCATTGAAGAAGAAGAAGCAGAAGAAGAAATCTTTTTGGGTCCACCGGGTGCGTTTCACACGAGCTCCGCTCCTGGCCTTCGTTGTAACTAACGCTGAACGGTAAACCAGAAGAAAGACACCATTCTAGGCACCCTCTCGTCGGTCAGTGAGTGAAAACTTTTGGCTTTCACTAGCGTCGTGAGAAAATTTCCCCGTCCCAGCCGCTGCTAGCTGGGGGCCCACGGCTTGTGTTCATGTGTTCATGTTCTTCTCGTCTGTCCTGTCTGTTAGCGCTGTTCATTGGATTTCACCCGAGGAGGTAAAGGCTTCAACACAAGCCTTTTCTTTCTTGGCCACAGACTCCTTCAATTCCAGGCACTGTGCTCAGTGAAGCACGCGAGCCGTCTAGAATGAGATTGTCGTCTGCTTAGCAGTTGAACGCAAGTTGGGGGCGCGTTTATCCATTGTTGGCGTTTTACTTCCATCTCACTCGCAGTACTTTGGTAACTTGGCGGGAAGATTGTGGGCAGAGCTGGGTGCCAATTAACAGCGAGGATTGGCGTGCTGTGCCGATCACTCCTGGAATTCAGCATCCTTGATTGGCTAATACCTAAAACTAGGAGCTGGGTGAGTTCAGAGTCGGAAAGCATGAACCACAAAGATCAATTCCTCGTCGAAGCTCAAAAGAGCCGTGTCAGCTTCACCGCGTTGCTCAGTTTATTTGCCCGGGTAGACAAAGCACCAGAAACGCACACACAGTCTCACACGTACGCATGATTTGGGCCAGCATGAACTTTGGGACACAAACGAAGAGAGACACATGGAACACGGAACACGGAACACGGAACACGGAACTCTCTTCGTTTGTGTCCCAAAGTTCATGCTGGCCCAAATCATGGATTCATACCAACTGGCCCAGAAAAATGCCATTTCACACGTACGTTTTTTGTCGCGTAGATTATGCAGAGCATTGAAAGGTACCTAATTATTAAGTTTTAAAGAATATAGGCTTCACGATGGCAAACCTCCGGCGTGTTCGCAGACGAAGCAGTGAACTACGCTGTCTGCCAAGCAGTGCTGTCCACTTTCTGTTCCTGCTTTCTGCGTTAGGAAAAAGTGAGAACTAAGTGTTCCCTGTGAATCTTGTCGGTTCATCGCACCCCATGCGTTCGCGCTGTTCTCAAATACAATTTGCCTAGCTTTGCCGTCAGAGTTGATTCCGTGGGCCTCCATCTTAACAATATCAGCGGAAAGGAGGCTGCTGGTCTTTATGCGTGTTGCGACTCTGTCCTGCTATACAGTATGTGTTTCAATAAGAACAGCAGAATCTGTGCCAGCTCGAAGGGTTGGGGGCTAGACGCGTTTCCTGCACCGCGCTTCAGCGGACCAATAGCACTAGTTACAAGTTCATGATTTCATGGGGCTTAACGTATGGAAGCAACAGAGGCTCGTGACGGCGTATTGAAGAGCTCCGGGTAATTTCTACTGCCTGGTGTTCTTTAATGTGCGCTGACACCACACAGCACACTTGCCTGCAGCATTTTGCCTCCATCGAAATTCGACCGCCGCGGCCGGGATCGAACCCGCGTCTTTCGGGTCAGCAGCCGAGCACCATAACCACTGAGCCACCGCGGCAGCTCGGAAGTTACCTGTAATATCATGGAGGTCGAGAGCATTCGGATTGGCTAAATTCGCAATAAGGTTTATCATGAATTCAAATCACGAATGAGTGAAGCAGAATGAACAACAAATGACGAAGAAAGTCATACATCTTTGGCTTTCTTGGTATGCCGCTACTCTTTTTTTTTATTTTCGTACTGCAGATAACTTTACAGATCCAAGCAGAACAAATAAATATGTAGATATCACAGATATCACAGTGTAAGCTGATGTTCGCGGGGTCGCCATATTGTTTGCTCCCATGAAGGAGCGTGGTCTTTCGGCTCTCTTTAAAGGGGCTCTGAAAAGGGCTCTAATAAATTTGCGGAACACCTGGGAGGTTAAAACACGCTGCTTCAGAAATATTGTCCAGAAAGAATTTTTTTTGATGCGCTTTGTAGACGCTGAGTTATATGTAGTCAAACTTTCAATTCCAGCATCTACGCGCCTTTCCCTCTCCTTTCATCACTTTTTGCACGCTGGAAGGAAGCCGCTCCGATGCGATCGCTGGAAACACTTTAAAAGAAATATTTCGCTACATCTAAGAATAATGGATGATTACCTTCAATTTTTCCATAACAGTGTCGTCCAATTTTCAAATTTTCAAATTTTTTTCCCGAGAAAGCCGGACTTGTGTTTGTCACACGTGTTAATCAACCTGGCTTTTATTTCAGCTTCAAGCTAATATGTTTGTCTTTTTGTGTTGCCATTTAAGTTGTCTTTGACGGTTTTATTTGTACAACATTTGTCCGCAAATTTCCGAGACTGAGTCCATTTAAAAATGCGTTTAGCATTGAAATCATTTGTGCGGCACCCATTCGAAATAGTATCCCTTGCAGTCTATACACAGCTTCCAACGCTTCTTGAGGTCTTGGAAACAGTTGAAAAACGGTTCTTTTGGCAGGGATGTAAGCTACATTATCGTGGCGTCTTGAATGGCCTCCACGCTCTCATACAGCGACCTTTTAGGGCTCTCTTCTTTCGAGGAAACAGGAAAAAATCGCACGGGGAGAGGTCAGGTGATATGGCGGATGGGGAAGTACAGTAATGCTGTGCTTGGCGAGAAATTTTGTCACGTTTAGAGCAGTGTGCGGCCTTGCGTTATCGTGGAGAAGGCTCCATTGTCCAGATGCCCGTTATTCAGGGCGACGGTGTCGCAGTGCATCACGCATGTGTTGGAGCACGCGGATATAAAACTCCTGATTCACCGTCTGCCCTTGTGGGACGAACTGGTGGTGTATGACGCGTCTGGTATATAAAAAAAACTATTAGCATCGTCTTTGTTTTGGCCTTCTGTCGCCGCACCTTCCTCGACGCGGGAGATCTTGTGGACCGCCATTCAGCACTCTGCCTCTTTGTTTGAGGATCGTATTGAAAACACCATGTTTCGTCTTCAGCAATAATGCTATCGACGAATGCAGCATCCTTCTCTGCTTCGGAGAGAAAATCAGTGCTCTTTGATGCCCGCGTGTCGTTCTGGTCCTGTGTTAGTGAGTGCGGCACAAGTCTGGCCTTCAGCTTTTGTTTCCCCAAGTTATCACTCAAAATTTGGTGGCATGCTGATTTACCAATGTCTAGAGCATCTGACAGCATGCGGACTGTAATGGTGCGATCTTGCTGTACGATTTCCCTGATCCGAGCTACGTTATTTTCATTCTGTGAGGTTGAAGGGCGCCCCTGCCTTGTGTCGTCTTTCACCGACGTTGTACCCGAAACCAACCTTTTCTGCCACTCGAAAACTCGCACCCGCGATAATGTTTCGTTGCCGTAAGCGTCACGAAGGAGCTCATACGTAAGTGTAGCTGTCTTCCAAGCTTCGCACAGAACGTAATGTTTACACGCTGTTCGAGGTGGACGTCCATGCCTCCACATAAACTCACAGTAGAATGCGTTGACAAGAAGTGACAACGTATTTTTCTACATGTAGTGCCATCTAGCGGCTGCCACAGCAGTTAACCTAAAAGCTCAGGTTATTCCGAAAAGAGGGCGCTACACATACGCACCAACATTTGTTTTTGGGGAATCATTTGTAAAGAACAAAATAAATCAGTCTCAAAACTTTACGAACAAAGGTTGTAGCTGGTAGCACCCTAGTGGAGATCCTGAAAGGGGATGAAATAGATCACCTCTCAGAGCTAAACCGCTGTGAAAATGGTAAAGTGTAATCAAGCTGTGAAATGTCACTTCGAAATGATAATTTACGGAGCTATCACAGAAGCACATCAAGCGCTTCCTGGCTATAGTGTTTCGACGTGCGAATTTATTACCATGCTACTCTACGCAGCTCATTGGGAGATGCTCGCCATAGGTGGCTGGCGAGGTCAACTTGCTTTAGCCCTTCCTCTTCTCGCTGGGATCCTCGCGCCGATGGCCGCTGGACAAGACCAAAGTGAGGGCCGCTGCGTTTTCTCACGTAGTGTGTACCCATTGGGGGATACCTACTCATATAGAACATAAACGGCGCTTACCTTGGCTGTTAGATAGCAAGAAGCTCAGAACATAGATGCCCAAAACTTTATCTGGTATCATATCATTGACGTAGCTAATAAGAGCTGCCAGCAGCGAATTCCACTCCAATGTCTGCTAGATAACCAAATTTCCTCGAGAATATAATTCTGAATTGGAGAACACATACTCGCCAGCACATTGGAGTTGAAACATTTTTGGGCTGCTTCTGATGTCTTGTAGTGGCCTTGCGACTACGGCGCAGTAGAACCACCACCAAACCTTACCCCAATGAGCATTGCTTTTTAGTCTTAAGGAGCAGAACAGGCAGTACTAGTGGGCAGCGGATTCGAACATAGCTCCCGCCGACTCCCACGATGCCCCATGAGAGGCTGCTTCCTATACAGAGTGGCATCGCTTAATGCATAATATCGCTCTAGCGGGTGAGTCAGTACCTTGTTAGTCGCCATCTTTAACAGCGTCTGGGAATCCGAACTACTTCCGTGCATCAAAGTGAAACACTCTAAAACTTTGTTTCTGTTTGCCTGGCTCCACCATGGTGGCCAGCTTGCGCAGGTGACAGCGTCGCGGAGTTCAGCGAATTCGCAGACACGAAGGAGTTCTCGACGGCGCACGTGCCCAAGAACGTAGGCTTTCGCGGACTCGTCGTCTGGATGCACAAGATGTTCGGCGAATTCCTGTTGCCCTCAGGGGAGTCTGAGCACGGTGAGCAGATGCGACAAAAAAACATTCAGCAATAGTAATGTCGCTTTTTAACGCCGTTAAGTTATTCTCTTTAGCTTCTTCACTGGATGGCGCTTCTTATCTGTCTTCAGGATGGTTGTGCTACGTGCTCGCTCGCAGCTATATTTCGGTAAAGCTAGTCTGTCAGCAAATAACGCTGCCTCGTTTTCCTTAAGAGAGCTTCCTTATTGTGGACCACAAGTTTAATGCGATTTTTAGATGCTACCTAGGATAGGCGGCATGTGCCAGCGTTCTGAGTACGTTAATAAGATTTGTACGAACCGAGCCCCTTCCATAGTGACCGTGTCGGCCCAGAAAAGAGGTCGTTGAGAATGTGTCATCCTAAATATCATGAACCATGTGGTATCAGATCATGATTTTAGAATAGGAGATTTCAAAAATTTTCCTTCTGTGACTACGTTGAATCATCTCGTGAAACAGTGCAAAGCTAATGATGTTCACAAGATAGTAAAGTAGCGAAGAAGTTAGAGGAGGCGCGTTTGAGAATGTTCAGTTTCTCAGTATAGTGGAACATAAGAGCAGGTGGTAATACGGTGATCGTTTTGTGACGCTGGTTGTCTTGCAACTATCTTTGAGTGCAATGGCGCTAACGGCCGTTGTTCATTGCACCTGATTTTTTGTGTGGCTACGCTGCCGCTGGCATCTGTTAGCTCAAATGGCCATGCTACGTTATCGCACAACCTCCACCGTTACTGATCAGGGTGCATGCGATACGAGGATGCCACCATGGGCGCCATGCTCTGCGTGATGAAGTTCAAAGATGCTTTCTGAAATTGCTTAGAAAAGAAAACCGAATGGAAAACTGAAGTAGTGGTGTTTAACAATGGGCAGAATAATGATAGTTGTCAAGCATCATTTCGCGCCATCGTTAACATTTAAATATATGATAAGTTGCGATAGATAATTAATGCCTTTCTTTGTTTATTTATTTTTTTCTGCGGCTTTGTCCTTGTAATTAGGACTGTGCGGCGACATGAAGATTATATTCATCGTCCCGGTTATAACCCTTTTACTTTCCTACCTCCTTCATGGGCGGTAGCACGCTAGAAATAGTCACTTAGTAGCAACTCTCTACCTTCTTTGTTATAAACTCCTTTCCCATTTCTTGGCACGTTTTAGGCGTTTGACGTTGACTTCTTTCATTGTCTCGTCAAGCCGTATTGTCAAGCTGTATACCTACAGCTTTTAGTCCAGGCAGCCGCCAGCCAGAATTTTTTGGGAAATAAATAGAAATGGAATTGTCTCTTCTGCAGTTACACCGAACTTTATTTTTCGCAACAGCGATATCAGATTATTTAGATCGCATATGTTGCTGCCTGTGCTTGTCCGGTCAATATAGTGTCCTTAACTGGTGCTCCGAGCAATTTATAGCCTCAATGAACCAAGAAAAGTAGAGAAATACGTTCACACCGTTATAAGCTGAATGAGATTTCGCGGATAGTATGCCTCGGAATATCGCACGCACTTCTACGGCTTTTAGTGATTGGTCAATTATGCAACACAGAAATTTTAGAAGACAACGGTTACACACCCATCGTAGGTGCCGCAGGGACCAGAGGTACAGTCGTGGACGTAACAGTATAGGACACGATTCGACGGTGGAAGTCTGCTGACGCGTTGTCTATCGAAAAGAAATAGATGTTTGATGCATATGCAAGTAATATTTATTTTTTAGTCGCGCATAAGGGCAGAAAATACTTAAATTCTTCTTATGGAATGCGGCAGGACAGATCACACGCTGGAGCGTGGTACATTTTGCTGTCCGCGACTGTACCTGCGACCGAATTCTATAGAACGTGGAGTGTTGCTTGCGTGTCGATTTGGGGAGCTCTGCTTGTTAATACATTAGTGCCTTTTTCCTCGTGCAAGAATAAAGAGCCCCCTTTTCTACGGTTCGCTTTAATGGCCTTTCATTCTGGGAATAATTTGTAAAGCATTACATTTCGTTCCTTGGATAAGTATTCTTTCTTTTTCAGTTGAGGCTGTTTGCTGGTAACGTTGCAAAGCAAGTAACCCGTGATTGAAGCAAGATAACGACATTGTTCAGCTATTCCACGAGAATGTGGCCCACGAAACTCAAATCGATACCCAGTAGTGCAACTCAGATCCAGGCGCGTCGATACCGTTACAAGTGAATTTATCTTTAGGAAAAAATTCTGACACTTTAGCACGCCCTGTATTCAAATTTCTTTCATGGCTTTTCTTCCAAGATTGGATAAAACAGTTGCTCACTATTGAGTGCGCTTTCTTTTTCCCTTTTGTTAAGTGGCGGATGAAATTATAACGCGAATATCTTTGTTTTTGCAGTGATACTTGGCCTGCGGGCAGCTGACAGTGTGAGTACACTTCAACACTTCACTTTTATTTTTGTCACCTTTGGTGACTGCTCTCACGATGAGAACTGCAAGAGCCGCCTGGGACTAGGATTTCAGTGGCGTGGGTAAAGGTTTGCGAAATCAAGAATTCAGGCACATGTCTTCAAAAATCATTTATCTCGGTGAAATTAGGGCAAGGGGCTACACAATGGAGTTTACATAGTTTTTATTCTACAAATGATGTTATAAGCAGAGGGCATTGATCTAACGAGCAGGAATAATACACGTCTTTGAACAGCCAGTACCACTATGGGGTGAGGGCAGGAATTGAGGTGGATTTAACTTTGCATTCATTAACCTCTTTGCACATTCAGGAAACTATCATCGTTTCGTTATTTAGAAACACGCAACACCAGTTGTTCGAGGGATTCTAAACAGAGGCCTGTGTTACGGACCATGTGCCGTCTACATAACCGAAAAAATTGTCCGCTGCTTTCCCAATCGACTACGAGTATGCTGTAGAGTTTTCCCTTTGTTCCCTTCTCCTTGTTGGTTGTGAGGAGAGGTGGCTCCATCTGTCAACGTCGTTGCCGTGTTATTACAAATTGCGATGCAGTTGTTGCACGTAATTAGATTGGTCTGGAGGTAGACTAGGTGGTGCTTCGTCTCCTGGCGAGCATACCAAGCGAACCAGCGAGAAATACAGTGTTTCTATGGGCTCTTAGGAGCTACTGCTCACCCTTGTGGTGTAACGCCTTCTGTGAAGACAGGGGGGGGGGGGGGGGGGGAGGGAGGGGGAGAGCAGGTAAAACAGTTTTAGGAGAGAGCGTGTTTATTTCTGGTCCTAAAACGTATTCACATATGAGGGAGCCGGGGATTGCGGAAAACGTTTGCTCCATAACTGAGAGCCACAGGGTTCTCATGCCTAGCTCAAATTCGTAGCTTGTGATAGCGGGTTAGAAGCCGCTGCAGCTATTGCCGGCGTCTCTGAAGCAACGCAATGCTTCGTTCTACGTCTGGCGGCTCCTCTCTGGCAGCACTGAGAAACATTGAGAAACAAACCAAACTGTACGGGAAAGGAAATCTCAGGCCACACTTTCGGTATGAATGTCGATACTTTACCAGTCACTCATTCTTCTCAAATGTCAAGCCATTCGTGCCAACATAACTCCCGACTCGGCTCGCATGTCTGAATAGACTTCTGATTCCAAGTATGCAATAGCAGAGTCAAAGGAGCCCGAGTGTTGTCCCGCTGTTACGAATTGTGTTCTGTCGCAGGGCAAAGATGTCGTCAGCAGCCTGCTCTTCGGCACCCTTCACATCCTGATTCTTACCGGGTTCTGCTTCTTCCTGGCCATTGTCGTACCGTTGGTGGCGCTGGGGATCCTCCTCAGCCGCTATGCGTGTGGCCTGTGCGGCGGTGGCGAGCCCTCAGGCGAACCCGAGAACGCGGACGACACCAACACACGCCAGAAATGGAGCGCCGTCTTCTACATAATCACCACGCTTATGACGTAAGTTGAAGCTGAAATCATAGAACAACACCCTGGCATTCGAGGCATCCCCATGTTTCCCTCGTGTAACGCACGTGACATGAATCGGATCACGGCCAGGTTTCTCGGCGGGGCAGATTTAATATCGCACATGCATGACGACTCTTGCCTGCACCAGCGGCATCCGCCCTATTCAACGCAACAGTCAGTTTGTATTAACGTAAGCAGCTAGAAAGAGAAGATAGTTTGAAGGCCTTCTCTCTTTTCAAGTCGGTGTTCACTTATAACGTGCTTCTCGCATTTATGATCCCCCTAGGGCTACTTACTGAGGCTGTAGCCAGGAGTTCATAGCGCAATGGCCCAAATAAAGAAGTTCATTGTCCGTTTCATCGGCAAGAGTTCTTGGTTTTGAAAACCAGTGTTAGGGTCTTCACATTGAGGAGACGGAAGCAAGCGCTACATTGCTATTAGTAAATTCATTCACAAGGTGCCATTATGCAGCAGCTAGCACTTATGTTTGTGGTTGTCGTGCCATGTAGGGTTTACAGTTGAGATGTGCGAGTTCTCGATGATACCACATTGTTTTGCAAGAACACCCCAGTTCCTTCATGGCTTATTTTGTATATCAAAAGCGCTGCCCATTTGCTAAATTATCTAGTGATCGTTAATACGAAAACCGCTTGCTTAAATTTTCTGTTGCAATCCAGTGTAGCATTATAGTATAATGAATTGATTTTCAGCCTTGACCTCAAATCATGAACCTAAAAAAAACTTATTTTCGAGAACAATTTTTCTGTGCCACTTACATTTGTTCGAAGAACCAAAAATTGTGTTATGCAAGATACTAGCAAGGCTGACGACTGGGTGAGTTTGTACCTATTCATCTGAACCACTCAAAGGACGCAACACAGGAAAAGGGAAGAACCGTGAACGGTGCTGGACTTTCAACTAAAATTTGGGTGGAGAAAAGAGTCAAAAGCAAATCGAACAAAGATGCGCGCCCACATGACAGATAGCAGTACAGTTCAACCTCATTTTAACGAAGTTGAAGGGGCCAGGCGATTGCTTCGTTATAGGCGTTGCTTCGTTACAGCCCGTGTTGCCCGAGCTTCCAAGGGAGTTGTCATTCCTTCCTTATATCCATTATTTCGTTATGAATCGTTTCGTTGTAACGAGGCTCGACTGTAATAGGGCGGACATCAAACGGCAGTCGCAATTGTACTAGCTCCTCTTCTGAAAAAGCAAATTCTTTCGATAAAGATTGACCGGAGGCTCAGCTTATAAACCAAAGAAACCATACGTACCTAAACCGTCTATCTTCATCGGGAAAAATTTGTTTTAGATGATGCGCTAGTACAATGGTGACTATATCGTTTCATGCCCGCCCTGCCACTGGTTTGGGTCATGTGCGCGCGCATCTTTTTGCGAGTGTTCTTTTGCTTCTTTTCTTCACAATAATTTTAGTTGATAGGCCACCGTTTGTTCCGTTTCTTCTATTTTCGTGTGTTGCGTCTTTAGACTAATTTAAATGAAAGTCTTCGCTCCTAATCGCTGCCCGTTAACGTGGAAATATTTAGGCGGCATAAAAATACCTTGAAATCACAGTCTTGTGTGATTATGTGACACCTTGCAGCGCATGAATAAGGTATTAAAGACGCAAAGCGGAACTGTACGCTTCTTAATAACCGATAACACTAAAGTGATGTAAAATCTCCCGGCAAAGGCACAGAGCTCACGCCAGGAATTAGGTGTTCACAATATTCATCGGATATTTTGTATTTAGGGTAAGATCTGAGCTCAAAGTCTGATTATAAGGGTGAAAAATATAGAATAATAACAAACGGATGGAGGAAGTCTGCTCTCCAGCTCCAGATCGATAGCAGCTTGTCAGAATCAATTGAGAGGAGTGTATAAGATAGGCGCATCTCAGCAGCACTCACCTGTACGACAGTATTTTCGAGGTCATAGAAACTGCTTGAAATTTAATGCAATATAACTCACTGAGATGGAGAAAATAAAATGGGAGGAATAGGAGAAATAATATTGTTTGCTCGAAAAGAATAAAAAAAAACATTGGGATTGGGTTTTTATGAGGAGAACAGACAACCGATCGCCAGCGACATTCTTAGTGAAGATGAACACAGAGGGGGGGGGGGGGGGGGGGGCAAAATTTGGACAGGAGAAAAGTAGTAGATAGGTGAGATTAGGATATCTGTCGTTATGGGGTGGCCGCGGCTGATTCAGAACAGGGGTAACTGAATATTAATCAGTGCGAGAAAGATGTGGCCTGGCCAATCTGTTGCCGACCTGATCAAGGTTTCGAAACAACGCTCACAACAGTACGGGACACACAAAACAAAAAAGGCAATACGAAAACCGTTTCCTTGTCCCATCTTTGCTTGCGCTCTAAGGTGATCAACAATCAACGATCTTTATGCTCCACGCGCCTCCTGCTGACGATGCTAAGTATCTGATAGCAATGACAATCTTCCCCAGGACTCGCTTCGATTTGAGTGTAGACATTTTAAACCTAACTAGACAGAGGCAAAAAAGCCAAAGCGCGAAGGGATACCTATGTTATAATATAAAGTGAAATGATGTGCGAGAAATTTACATTTCAAGCGGCTAGACTTTAGGCATATTGTTGAAAAAAATATGCAAGAACAGTAGTAGCATTGTAAAACTGCTATAATACATAGCCTTATTAAAAAAATCTCCCTGAATCTGTCTAAAAATACCCGAATGAGACAACTGAGCTTTTGTAGCTAGAATTCTTGAGTTTGTCTAATCTTTGGCAATGGAAACCATGCGACCAACACCATTTATTCCCCAGAGCTGCCCCCTCTTGGCACCATTCTACCTGCCTGGCGTGCACCTTCACACCCAGGCCTACCTCTATGAGAATTCGTTTGTCCATTCAGGGATAGCTTGCAGGTTACTAAGTATCTATTTAACCTCACTGGGAGCGCCCTTGGTTGCCGCGAGCTGCCTTATGAAACTTTAGGTTTAGATTAGCATGAAAGAAGTTAGGACGGCGCTAAAACGACAAAGACAAAGAGGCACGAACACAACAGGACGGGCGCCATTCGTGTTCGTGCCTCTTTGTATTTGTCGTTTTAGCGCCGTCCTAACTTCTTTCATGATATGAACCAACTAGCCCAAATCAAAGTACTTCTTTAGATTAGCGCCTGCCATGAACCGCTTCAACTATGCCTCGTTAAGGAAGAGGAAAGGAATAATACAATTATACTGCGTGAAAATAGGAACATATCGAAGATTTTGATTGAATTTAAGCATTAGGCGAATCCCATCAGAACAGCGTCCCGATTGCCAAGCTCGTCTAAAAATTTCGTAAGGCGCCTGGCTTCGGCCAGAAACATTTCCTTAGGTTTTCTCGCTTGTGTCTGCTTGAAGAAGTTTAGTTTTTGCGTAATGAAAAAGAAGAAAACCCTGGTTGCTTTCTTGTTTTGCAGGTTCATGCTCGTCTGTGCCTTCTATACCAAGGACCACCTGCCCGTGGCAGCTCAAGGCGCCAAGGATCAAGCGTATTTTCTCGTGAACACGATTCCACTCATCTTCGATAAGCTGCGGGAGGTCCGTCTAATAATGGATGGTTTTCGGAGGGAACTGACCAATGCGCACTCACATTTTTGTATATGTGTGCGTCTTCTCGAGCGTGCTTAACGGCGGCGTAGTAGCAGAAGTATGTCGTAGTAGTCGTCATAGTAACCGGTGGGTTGCGCCCCACCGGTGTGTGTTGCCATGGAAAGCAATTGGAGGGCGGTTCCCGTGGAGGCGGTGGGGCATGACGTAATTGAAGATATGCGTGACCAGCAGCTGGTTACCAACGAAGCCATCCAGAGGGTAGCCACCGTGGAAGGATGCGGGTATCGTGAGAGCGGAGGAATCATAAGCCGGAGGATGGTTACTAGGAAGGGGGAGGGTAGGGGGACAGCGTGAAAAGGCTCAACCGTTGGTGGTTTCCATGGAAACCAGCCAGGGGTTATCTTTTGACGAGAAGGCTAACCGTGGAAGGAGTAGATTAAAGAGAGAGCGCAGGACGGAGTAACCGGAAGGTGGTTACCCCGCTAAACGTCTGGAAAGTTGGAGAGGAAGAAGGAAGGTATGGCGATAGCCCAAGGCCCAAATGGAGCGTGGTTGCCCCGGGGACCATCCGGAGTGTGGTTACCCTGTAAGAAGGAGGGAGACTGTCATGGCCCATGTGCGGTAGCTACTGCAAAACGCGCCGTCCGAGAAGATCATCGGGAGAAGATCGCCGCTCACCTAGGCCGCTGGACTGGGGACGGTAGCTGGTAGAGAGGCAAACATTTATGGGGACCTAAAAAGAGCTCTCTAGATCGGTAAAGGTATTGAAGTCGCTCGCACATTCTCTACCTCAACATATCCTAAAATATTGATTCCTTAATAACTTTTGTTCATTCTCAGGCTACTCGTGGGTGACCGTGATGTCCATCTTTAAAGTAGAAGAATAGCTAAGAAACATAGCATGAAAATAAATGCGCTACTTGTTACGGTCGCCACACACCGATTTGTATCGCTTAATCACCTGTGTCTTATGCTTCGGAAATATCTCCGACTTTCCTTGCCTGACCTGTGCGTCAGAAGTCAGTTGGCTTAGTGTGACACATAGTACCACTGTGACGTCGTTCTCGTGCTTGCTGCACGGCTATGATACTACACGCAAAACAGGAATGTCAATTTAGAGTGACCAATTTCAGCTCAAATATGGAAATGAAAGTCTCTCTTTTATGCAAAGAAATTTTCCTTCAGCTTTTTCCGGCTGTTGGACCCTGCCTTAAGCATGGGTGTTTCCATGTTCCTAGCGTCTCCACCTTTTTCTTCAAAAAGCTAACAGACCTTCAAGAGGAAGTTACCAACAGCCGGAAAGCGGTCACTCCTTCTGGTTGGCTCTGTTCATAGAATTGGCGAAGGCCAGCTAATGCACACTGGTTCGTCAAAGTTGGTTGCATCTGGTGATAGCCGAGCAGTCTTCGGTGTTGGGCACTGTGGGAAATAAAAGACTTACGAAGTGATTTATTTTTCGACGAAAGGCTTCATCTCTCATTTCCAGTGATTGGTTTTCGAAAACTGGAAAATCCAGCTTCTGCAATTTGTTCGAAATATTGTCCCAACAAACTGATATGATCAGTATAACATACGAACGAGTGTAAGTTTTTAGTCGGTTGGAAATATCGAAAATTGCTTACCTGCTTAGTAAAGTGAAAAGACCATTGTTTGTCCGGAGCAATGTGCAATGTGCTCTGATAAACGTTGTACGTCGCTGAAGTTCGCGTTATCAGGAAGTGCTTGAGTGGTTTCAGGAAAAGCATTATAAATGTTTACTGGTTGTTAATGCTACATAACAAATATCAAACTCTGTGTGAAAGTTTACCTCCCTGGCTTGCGCCGTGAGCTCACGAGGCGTCTGTTGAAGAGGACTTTATTAACGTTCACCTGGTAGCCATAAGGAAATGCGATAAAATAAAAGGGGACTGACAAGGGGCATTCACGCTAACAAAAATCATGATTAGATAAGAGGACCTGCGGAATCTCTTACCTTGAGAATCTGCGCTTTTTACGAATGGTCATCTTTGCCCTTACAAAAATTTCTTTGGACATTCTATAGACTGTCCATAGATCGGCATACAAAGTCTCTCAGTCTCTAGACAATCTACAGATTTATGGCCATGCACTTTTAGTAGACTTTTGTCTATTGACAGTCTATAGACTATAAATAGACGAAAGTGAAACATATATAGGAAGGAAATAGAGTCTATAAGAAGTCTATAGACTGTCTGTAGACCATTTTTATATGGGTGGGCTTGTAGGAAAATGCCGCTCATCATCTTCGGAGAACGGGCAATTATTCATGGAGTTCTAAAATCTACAGAATTCACCAAATTCCTCACTTGGCAATACTGTGCACTCTGCTATCAGCTCTCGCATCGCTCCCGGACATCTATTAGAAAAGAGGTCGCAAGGTCGATTCGGATCCGTTTATGTAGGGCAGGGATTGATTGTGAGAAAACGAGTAGGACGCGCCGTTTGCCTAAAGACTCCTTCTTGTGCGTGTGAGACGGGACGCAGTAACGCAAGCCTTGCCCCATATCTTACTTCGGCCAGCAAGCCACTGGCGCTGGTCAAGTAATGCGCGCTCATTTTAGGCACGCTCTAAAGCAATTTTTAAGACCCGTGCTACTGTGGTCCCTCCTAGAACAATCTATAGAATGCTTCGCTTTCCGCGAGATGTGAGCCACGTTGCGAATGTTCCGAAATTTCTATTACAGGATTTCGACGTGCTGGTGGGTGAAAACCTTGACAAGTTTCAAAACACTGCAGCCAGGCGATCAGTTGGTAAGTACCTGTTATTTGATGGTGTTAATATCGGGAGGCATCTAACGCGTTTTCAAGTACTTAAAGATAGCATATCCTAAACTGAGGGTTCAGCGTATTCTAACGCATCTTGAAATTATGCATTTATTTTGAGTTTTCATACCTAATAAAAACAACTTCCACCCACCTTTTAACCACCGTAAGTCGTTTCTGAAAACCCCTGCATTCAGCAACATCCGTTTCTTACCTATTCACTGGGCTGTTGCAATTTCCTTATGTTCCCAAGTTGTTCCGCAATTGTTCTCAAAGCGTTCCCAAATTGCCGAGCGGCAATCGTAAAGAACTGGCAAACATACGTCTCTTAAATTATATGTTTGATTCTTTAGAACACAACGCTCTTTAATTTACTGAGGGCTTCTCTAGTTACTACACTGGTTGCGAAACTCTCATGTTGCGTCTGATATCAGAGCAAGGAAAAATTACCTGGGTGGCCAAAATAAATGACAAGACATCCATATCAGCGGCCATCATGGCCTACGTGTAGCATCAAAGCGTAAAAATAATAGAGATAACGCCTTATAATGGTCCAGCCGCGTGTCCTGTTTGTTGATTGCTGTGCAGACTATGCCCACCGCACCCTGCAGTGAGTGGGTGAATGCATATTCATTGCAGGGCAATGATCGTGAATAACCTAATATGATGGAATAATTGCGTAGTTGGGCCAAGCTCGAATTAGGTGCTCTAGAACTTCAGTTTTCACTTCGGCTTCTGTGTTCAGGTCCAGTGTTCATCAATGGAAGTTGTCGGTTAGTGATAATGGGTCATGCCCATATATGCGTAATTTGTCATTCTCTAGAAGGCTCTCTCGAGTTCATAGACCCGAGGTAGTCTTCATAACACTCGGTGCCGTGCTCAAGGAACGCGCCACTGGTCTGTTACGGCAGGTGGACCCCTGAGTACTGATATATCTCCTGTCATTGTGGTGCAGCTGGTAAATGGTGTGATACTGCCCCGGCATTTGGCTGTTTCCAAAATTGCCATCGGTGGGGCTTGTGAAAGCTAGGGTGCTCTTCCCGAGAGCTTCTCGCGGCCAATCATATTTTAACTGCCCCCTGCCACAGTGGACAGGCTGTGATGATGTCGCAAAGTCACATGACGTAAGTGGCGGTTGAGCTACCTACATTTCCCCGCACATCGGCGACACCGACCACGATGCGGGATTTTCTGCACAACAGGAGTCTTAACGTTACCCGCGTTAAAAACTAACGACAGCGTCACTTATAGACCACGTAGTACTTCACGACGAGAGGCTCTAAACGCATACATACATACATACACACATGTATATATATATATATATATATATATATATATATATATATATATATATATATATATATATATATATATATATATATATATATATATATTAAGGAAACCAACAGTCACCGAAAACCCAGCTGTATAGGGGAATTTTTTCTATTTTTATATTTTTTTAATAATTTCTAGTGCCAATCAATTGCCTTTAAAGAAAATTATTTATAAACCAGCAGAAAAAGCAACCATGCCGCCGGTGGGATCGAACCCACGACCTCCGAATATCGCGTCCGGTGCTCTTACCAACTGAGCTACGGCGACGGCTGTCCAATCTGCTGCTTTCGTGGGTAAGAGCACCGGACGTGATATTCGGAGGTCGTGGGTTCGGATCCCACCGGCGGCATGGTTGTTGTTTCTGCTGGTTTATAAATAATTTTCTTTAAAGGCAATTTATTGGCACAAGAAATTATAAAAAAAGAGAAAAAATTCCCCTAAGCACCTGGGTTTTCGGGGAATGTTGGTTTCCTTAATATGTTTGTCAAACGAGCCCCTCATTTCATTTGTTGTCTGCTATATATATATATATATATATATATATATATATATATATATATATATATATATATATATATATATATATATATACATATATATATATATATATATATATATATATATATATATATATATATATACATACACACATACATTAATACATACATGCATGCATGCATACATACATACATACATACATGAATGCATACATACATACATACATACATACATACATACATACATACATACCTGCATGCATACATACACACACACACATGCATACATACATACATACATACATACATACATACATACATACATACATACATACATACATACATACATACATACATACATACATACATACATACATACATACATACATACATACATACATACATACATACATGCATACATACATACATACATGTATGCATATCTATACATTCATATATACACTCATATGCATGCGTACCTAATCGAATCAGTGGCAGGCAGCGATGCGTTTTCTGAGGTTATTCAGCCGCGGATGTTCTTAATTGGGCAAGCAACCCAACAGCTATAA
This sequence comes from Amblyomma americanum, assembly GCF_052857255.1. Taxonomy (NCBI): domain Eukaryota; kingdom Metazoa; phylum Arthropoda; class Arachnida; order Ixodida; family Ixodidae; genus Amblyomma; species Amblyomma americanum. Next base: position 31,638,898 of record NC_135504.1, on the reverse strand, counting down.
TATATCGGCCAACACATCAGATGCCGCTACAAAAGTCGCCAATGCGAACGTTTGTGCCTTATATAGCGCATGATTGGGTTTTTTGTGCACATTTCGTGCAAAAAAAAAATGAACGAACAAGGAGCACACTAGAGTAAAGCAGCGCCATTCTTATCCCCAACGGGACGGTCTGCTTCATCGAGGTATGGCAGTAAATTTGGAAACCTTATTGACTGGCACAATGGTTCTGCTAGCACACTGCTCCTAATACGCTTTGACATATTAATAGATAAAATGATCATGGCAGCCTAAACCTTCCTTGAAGCTTAGAAACCTAAGCAGCTGACGCCGATGCCGAGTCTCATTACAGGAACGCACCTTCAACTTGTTTCAGCGTCGCCTTTATTGTTCAATGCAGATTGCAGAAAAGAGACTGCCACCGCCGTTGACAGCATGTTTCAACCTGGTACGGTGCCAGAGTTCTTCGGCAGCACCGCTGAACGTACGAAGATTCTTTCCTAAAATTGAAATGTTTTTCCTATTCATTTACGTGCAGGAATAGTGGCTTCAGTGAATAAAGAAAGGGTCGTTGTGAAGTAATTAGATGATGTGCGTAAATAAACTCAACAAATCAAGACTTCACTCTGCTCATTTTACATCCAATGCAGCTTTTGGCTTCTGAAATTACTTGCGCATGCGGTGCAGAATCTCTCCTGATGAGTTACACCGCAAGCTGGAAGATTTTTTCGTGATGGAGTTCTGCTCAAATCCTACTGTGCGGCAAAATTTACCAGCTTTGAACTTTGATGTTAGATCTTAAGGTTACAAATATTTACGGAATTCAGGATCTTAGGCAAGTGCGCGCACTAATATCTCCCGAATCTCTGTCCTATTTAGAGATGTCTGTTGTGAAGCTAAGCGTTGGTCCCCAATCCGAAACCATGATATGCTTCATAAGTGCTGAGGTCTATCTGTACTGTGAGTTATTTTCTGTGTATTTGGTGCTGTGCGTATCAGTTCAGAGTTAGTGCTTCACCACATAACATATAAGAGGCATATTTACACTGCAGGCATTCATTTGAGCTTTTAAGCATCTTAGTCGAGTGTGACACCTCCGACCAAGCTTGTAAGGATCTTTCACCAACGATTGGAATTCGTCGCACCACTGCATATTATGCCTATGTCGCAAGAGCTATGTCACGCTTTCCCTTTCCCTTTTCAGTTCAGAGTAGTTCTATGTCCAACCAGTGAAGCCAAGCAATAACGCTTACTCATCTCTTGGCGCGCTTTGGTTGTCCTCTAGCTTTCGTAGTTTCAATCATGGCATCTATTTTTTGCTCTGATGTAAGTCGAAAGCACGCTTTTCAGGCTTGTGATGATTGTTCGAGTTCAACTAAAAACGACCGGAACCGTGGTGACGGAATAGGCCTCGCGTCTATGTGTACTCAGGGTATCAGGGAGCCTGAGGATGACTCGGGTAAGGAACCAGCTCTGCTCGGCAGTGAAGTGGGCTCAAGGAGAAGATCCCTCCAACGCCGCTTTTGCGCCTCCTTTAAAGATAGTTCTCATCGGGTTACACTTCATTTATTTCTCGAGCACGCATATACTTTACACATATCTGCGTGTAAAATCAGGGATTACCTAACAATTCTGTGAGTCACAGCGATTGGCGTCTTCGAGCCACCTTTTCCCGTGTGTTTTGCTCATAGGGGCGTGAAAGTCTTTAACAGGCGCCCAGTAAAAAGGCACGTTAGCAAAGAATGCCTCTACCCGTATCGCAATGGAACGTCCAAGAGTGAGGGGACAGCTATGATAATCATGCTCGTTGCAAAGCATCACTGTTAACTTTTGGGACACGTGAAGGATCGGTGCGCTGCCTAGAAATTCCACCAAACCTCTCCTTTTATATAGAATGCTGACACCACGGCAATGCATAGCCCTGGTATTCCTTCCAGCCCACCGCAACTAACTCGGAATGTTTCCCTGAAACGGCAACACTACTTGTCTGCTAGTGGGAAGAAGAAAAGACTATTTCATCTACTGGCCATTGCGAAGTTCGATAAAAAGGGTAGAGTTGGGCACGTCGCTTCAGAGCCATAATGAATGTGAAGAAGCACACGAGACGAAAGTCTTGTTGAAGGCTTAGGAAGGACTTCTTTAGGGCTACGTGATACATAAGAAAGCGATAGCTTCGATTCCATTATTCTTTTATCCTATGCTCTGTGTAAATATCAACAGGAATGGTTTCAAATTGACATAGGCCACTAATGATATTTGTTCACAATATTGACTTTTCGTTCTGATCAACATGTAGTTAAAACTGTGCACAGGAGAAAATATTACTCTAAATCTCTTCCTGGTTGCTTCGACCAGTTCCTGTACATCCTTAAGTCTGTTGTCACTGCAGAAATGACATCCTGATAAGAAGTGCTTTTGAGTGTTCGCTTCTTGTAGATCTAGACTGAACTCTCAAGGGGTACCTCATGAGTTGGACCTCATGAGTACGGAAGGTGAACCACTGCCACTTGTTACTTTCTGCTGAAGTGCCAAATTGCATTTTTTCTTATATGGATGCCCAATCACTGTAGGCCTGCGGAAAGTTCAAGCAAGGCTTGGCGATATCGATGCCGCTATCACCAGTAAAAAAATCACAAGCGTCCTCGACAAGACTCGCCCAGCTTCTGCTGCGCTTCAGTCGGCCGCCCAGCACTGTACGCCTCCTTGTGACGCCCAGGTTAACCAACAGCTCACTCAGACGGCGCAGGCGTTGGACATCGAGAGCCACGTGCGTATAGAGCAGGACACTGCGTGTTCTGCGGTGACACTTTGCAATAAGGCAGGGTAAACAACCGTGGATGGGTTCATTTCTAAAGGTATTATAGTTAACCTCAACCTCGACATCAGCAAACCTCTCCTCTAACATTTTTTTACGCCACTAACAGTCAAGATAACGAATGCCTTCGTTCCTTAAATGTCAGTCCCGCTCTGAAAGAATCGTATTTGGAGGGCGTCTATGCATTTTATATCTAAAGCAGAATTAAGTTATGATATCCTACGTAAACGTGGAAGGAAGATCTTTATGTTCCTTCCTATAACTGGCATGTTGCCTTCTTTGCCTGTATTGCTGTGCCAGCCATGCTCTTTCGCTTTCCTTCTCTCTATGCTCACCACAACAAAGCCATTTTGAGCAATGCTATACATAACCATTAGCATGCTTGTGTGTATGCACGTGCGAATAGTCGTAAAACACTATTTGCACAATGCCTGCTTCAGACACAGCTTTCTTGAGCACGAATATGAAATTACAACTCCGAGTTCTGAAAAGCGGACAGAAGTCATTTAAGACAGATACTGATCCGCACAGGGACCATATCATGACGCGCCAGCCACCATTTTGCAGCTATAAAAGCGAGGAGCAGGACCATCAGGCGCTTTGAGCTGTGATATGATTGCTTGAGAGGAGGTGCGCTGAGTGTGATTAGATTCAGGAGCAGAGACAGCGATTCTTGTCGGCTCTAACCAAACTAGTGGATGCAAGGGGAGCAAATTTATAGTCCGGCTCGGAGTATCAGTGCGTGGGGGAACACAGAAGCGTATAAACAATGACAAACAAGGGTGAGAAATGCCAGCCAAAGAAGAAAATAAAGAAAACACCTGTAAGAGCAGCATCTTTTCTTAGTTTAGAAGTCAATTTGAATATATGGGAGTAGGGCCCCTCAGTCGTTCGACGCTTTCATAGGTAAAGGTGCAGTGTAACGATGTTTGTATTTAGCCAAACAGTTCATGCAACTTGGCTTACGTACACTCTGCAGACACAAAGGAAATTGAATTCGAACACGGTAATTAATAAAGGTTTACTGGCAAACATGTTTACAGAATCTATCAGGGGCAAAATCAAGATGTCAGTATCTGCCAACTCCAGCACGCTAGCTCCATTGAAGCGTGTTACGTTACTTGCTGGCTGGAAGTGGCCCTTAGCTTACATTAGAGATGCGTTTATTGTCTTTTCTGTTAGAAGGAACGAAATGATTTAAGTAGAATCATATCGAGTGAATGCTATAGTATAGCCCTTCGTATTATAGCTGATCATTTCGGCTACTGTAATGCTGCACACAGCAACCGTGAGTAGCGAGGACGGCATGTATTTTTTCATGGTTGCTGTATTTGAGAAGGGCTCAGCAACGCAGCCATCTCAACTTAGACCTAAACGCTCCAATTTCAGCTCACTCTCCCTCAGAACTTAAAAGACCTCAAACAGAAGATAGCTGACAAGGTCCCACCGGAGAGTCTTGTCAAGGTGCGGTACCCTCTTCTTGCTTGCACATTCCGTTTCTTTTTAACTAGCAATGTGCAGAGCATATATAGCTCGTAGTTTAAACACTTCAAAAGATTCTGGGAAAAAAAAATGCGACAGCAGTGCTGCGAGAAGCACTGTCTGTGTGGTAAATTCTTGGTTCTGTCCATCTATCTTCATGTAACAGATGTCCTAAACCAGCAAAGATTTATTTGTCATTATTTTGCTGTGAGCATTAAACTAAATACATCAGCGCAATATATTTTAACTGCTTTCCATTCATTGCTCATGTTAGTTTTGTCGCCAAGATTACACTTGGCGACTCTATTCACTGCGCACGTCACCTCAAACAAGTGAGACTTCGCCTATTGCTTTCTTGCTGTAGACTAGTTTAACCTTCGGACCCACTGTTATATTTTCGCTGTTTTTATTATTTTTTTCCGCTGCAGCCACTTAGTATGCTAATATGCTTTTGAAATTGTTAAGGCGCTGTTTTTTGTACCTTTTAATGAAATATATTTTCTCACGATGGTCATTGATTCGACGGTAACAGATGGAAGGTTGTTAATTTCGTTGCAGCCGAGTATTGAATAATTTCAGCGCAAACTCATTTCACACCCAATCTATCAATAAACGAGTATTTCGGCTCAGTCTGGGATACTTATTCGTAAGGTTTACCTGATATAACAGACCACCAAATCGCTATTATATTGTTTAGATTCATATGACCTTCTAGGACGGAACTTCGCTTTCTAATTTCCGTCATCGTAATATTGAATGAGCGCCTAAAGCCTCTGTCTTTATTCATACCTGATGTAAGGTCTTCTACGGTTTATATTGTCACTTTAGTTTTTCGATACCTTCTTCGACCCTCTTTCGAGTCTTCCAAATGTTCAGCTGCTATTTATTGAGTGGTGTGAGTAGGATTAAAATAAATGTTCCAGAAAAGCATACACAACGGAAAAACAATGTCCCGAGCGCTGAAATACATTTGGCAAGCACTGCACGCCCTTCCGCTGACAGAGGGGCAGATTATTCGACTTCAATGTGGAAATGCTACTAACAGAGACAAAATGCAGGCGTGCAAGCTTAGATAGCCGCTAAAGAAATCTGAAGGAAGCTGTTCTTAAACATAGTGGGATGCTGAGTGCGATGCATATTCAAGTGGCAGTCTTCGATGCCATTAGGCCATGGCGTAAATAAAGTTGTTCCTCCTCCTCACGTTCGCGAACCCGTTGGCGAAATATATGTGCTCGGCTGATTTCTAGGTGAGTTCCGGGTTCACTTCATTGGCTTCGGTCTTCGAAGCAAGCAAGGAAAGCCGCACGCAAAGGATCAATACATCTGGCATGAAGCCATCTGGTCGCCAACTGACATTTGCACTTATAGCGAAACGTACATTATTGAGTAAACCGCACCCCGCATTCATGACAGCGTATGTGAGAGGCTTTGGTTGCGCGTGTCCTCTAACAGAGGCATCACTAAATAAGTGCCGAAGCATATCTAGTTTTTAAACCGATTCCGCTCCGAGATTCCTGCAGTATGGTTCATGAATGGTTACGCAGGTAAAACGCGCTGTCTTTTTCTTCCTCTCATATTTTTCAGATTCCGACGGCGAACAGTGTGATGAAAGCCATAGACGGGGCTATAAAACGTACGTAACGACCATTTCTCTATTTGTCTCTATATTTGTATTCTATATTAGTCATGCCTATGTGGTACTAAGAAAAAAATCACTCTTCAAAGACAATGCAACTCTAAAACTGATAACTAATCAGGAAATTGCTTGAAAATAGGTTCGGCTAATATCATAGGTTGATGCTAATATCATAGGTGTACAGGGCAAAAAAAAACATGTTCGATTTGCGTAGTTAAGCCAAATGTGAAATAGGTGTGCTAGCACTTCGGTTTTTATTTCGGCTGCAGTGTTCGGATCGATTGTAACAGATGGAATTTATTCGGTTAGCAATAATAGGTAAATGCTCGTATGTGAGAAATTAGTCATTGTTTACTTTCACAAATTTCTGGGAGTTCTCGTACAACTCGGGCGCAGTGGTGCAGCATTTAAGCGATGCGCCACTACCGTGCGATCTCAGGCGCCGCAAGTGGTGGGGCTGGTGACACCCAGGGTGCTCTTCCCGAGGAACCTGTCGCGACCAATCATGAATTGAACTGTCAGGTGCCGCGGTGGGCACTTTGCACAGTGGGCAGTCTGTACCGGGCGTTGCAGTGAAGAATAAGAATTTTTCCAAAAATAGGCTTGTTGGGGAAGGAGTGTAGTTTTGCAGCATACTATTATTACAAGTGTTGGCAGACACCAGGAAGCCGGCGAGTTCTAACTTTAGTTTATGATTTCTAATTCTAATTCAATTGATTAAAATTTCTAATAATTAACTTTTAACTATCAGTTAGACAACTGGTTGCAATTATAGATCTGTAGCCGGTCGTTAACAAAATCCATATCAGTTTTTAGAATTTCAAAACGCGATTATCCTCGACGCTGTGGTTAGACTGCAGCCAAGGCAGCCGAACACAATTCGTATTTTTGGATTGCCTGAATACTTTCATTACTGGTGTCTTAGCATACTCCGAGGAGCTATTTTCTGTTGGCACTCTACCTGTTTGAGACCACAGCCGTGATTATGGGCTGCCTATCACATGGGAAAGAAGCTTCTATTAACAAAAAGCAATTCTCCTCTAAACGTTGACCTCAGTGGGCAGGCGCCGTCTTTCTCTTGTAAAACCAACCGGCAGATCAACAGGTATGGTTCCCTGTGTTGTTAAATACCTTTAGGTATGACTATCGTCTCATTTGACTACTGAGACTGCAGGAAGTGATATACTTGAACCAACAACTAAAAAGTTAAAGTGCTCGTCAGAACTACGTATCTCGCTTCGTTTTTAATTTTTTCCATTTATTTACCCTAAAGGCCCATGTCCGCAGTGCATAGGCGGCGAACATCATGCAAGAAATGCAATGAACAAAATACAATAGTAATAGAACTACACTTAAAGGACATGCAGGAACACATCATAACAAAAGGAAGGCGATTCAACCTTGAGCTCTTGTTTAATAATGTGCCGTGGCAGCGGTATATTTCCTGGCCTCCGCACAGCTTGGCGCACGGCCGAGATAGAAAGGGCCGCGCACTAATCCCTCAGCTGACGTGTCACATTCTAGAAGTAATGGTTTCTGCATGTCGTAATGGACAAGAAGATTGCCGTCTCCAGAGCACTCACAGTTTCTTGAAAATAACCGCCGCGGTGGCTCAATGGTTAGGGCGCTCGGCTACTGATCCGGAGTTCCCGGGTTCGAACCCGATCGCGGCGGCTGCGTTTTTATGGAGGAAAAACGTTAAGGCGCCCATGTGCTGTGCGATGTCAATGCACGCTAAAGATCCCCAGGCGGTGGAAATTATTTCGGAGACCTCCACTACGGCACCTCTCTCTTCCTTTCTTCTTTCACTCCTTCCTCTATCTCTTCCCTTACGGCGCGGTTCAGGTGCCCAACGATATATGAGACAGATACTGCGCCATTTCCTTTCCCGGGTTCGAACCCGACCGCGGCGGCTGCGTTTTATGGAGGAAAAACGCTAAGGCGCCCGTGTGCTGTGCGATGTCAGTGCACGTTAAAGATCCCCAGGTGGTCGAAATTATTCCGGAGCCCTCCACTACGGCACCTATTCTTCTTTTCTTCTTTCACTTCCTCCTTTATCCCGTCCCTTACGGCGTGGTTCAGGTGTCCGACGATATATGAAACAGATACTGCGCCATTTCCTTTCCCCAAAAAAACAATTATTATTATTATTATTCCTTTCCCCCAAAACCAATTTATTTAAGGTTTAGACCGGGACCCACGTCCACGGCGTTCTCTCAGCCAGCAAACAATATAGAGAAGCCAGAATTGTAGGTAGATTGGGCAATAATCGTGTGTAGTACGAAATCATGCCTCAGAAAGGTTCCAGCTTGCTTACTGAAGTTGGCGCGGGCGCAGAAGTCACTAGTTTCATGTTATCGAGACACGGATGAAGGCCTCCAGCATCGATTCTATTTCCCAAGTACACCCCTTTCTTCCGAAACCAGTACCTTTCTTTGTTCAACTTTAGACCATTGTCTCACACCCGTTGAAACGCTTGCGGTAGAACGAAAGTATCGCTTTCTTTTTTTCTACTGTGATGTCATCAAGAAACACATGAAACCTGTTAAATCATCCAAAATTTACTTCATGCGCTGTTGGAAGAGGGATGGAACGGAAGCTATACTGAAGATGAGTCAATTGTACCAGAAAGGGTCTTTTTGGATGTTGAGCACGAAAATCTTGGTTTCTTAGTCCAGAGGTAACTGACTACGCGTTCAGCAAATCTAGCGGGCTGAACACTTCGCCACATGATAAAGGCGTTATAGTGTCGCCAACCTTCGGGAATGGGTACTGCTCCAAATGAGGTGTCTGGTTCACTGTCAACTTGAAGGCTGCGCGCAGAGAAATGTCATTGTTATTTGCCATAGGCACATCTATCGCAGGGCACTCAGACACAGCAAAAGAAGAAAGATGCACTGCCTGCCACTAAACGCTCAGTCTGTGCGTAGACATTCGTGCGGGAAGCATAAGGTACTGGCCGTCATTTACAAAAAGTGGACAAGGCCCGCTGCTTAGGCACAGTTTACCCAAAATTCTTCCAGGAAAGTACTGACAGGAAAATCCATGAAAACAGTGTTTACGCAGGCGGTTGAACACTCGTCCAGCAATGACAGGCGCTTTGCCAAACGCCACAATCGAACTGCGACTGCAGAGAAGTGACCCTGGACAACCGACAACGACATTCGAGCTGCGGAGCACCATGCCTCTCGACTGTACCGACATGGCTATCTCACAAACTACCGGCAATGCTGCAAGGAAGTAAGATAGATAAAGCTAAGTCCGCTCCAAAGTCGGCCACCACTTACGATGCGTGCTGCAAACGCCGCGCGGTATCAAGCGCACCGGATAGCCAGTCTCCACAAGCATACGGAGCCGGTGACCTTCAAACTTGAGGTCTATCTCGAACGGTTGCGCAGAGACCCGGTTCGCGGTGCTGTGAGCTATTAAGGTATACAGCATGCCCTCCCCGCTTTCATCATGGGCTGCTTCCACAATGAACGACCAAGAAGTGCGGCCACGACCGCTCTAGCAAGCCCTAGCCGTATGCCCTCAAACACCTCATAGTCAGCACACGGTGTTTCGTTGTCTGCCCGAATCCGGTGAGTGGGAACCGTTAAATCGACCGCACGACAAATGGGCACTGGCTCAGACGTTGCACAACCTTCGAGGTCGCTACTCGCCTTGATGGTCAACAGCGTTGACCCATCTTGCGCCAGCATCCTGCATACCGCGAGCGTCCATGCTGGCTTTCTCTGACGACAAGACGAATTCATCCGTCACCGCTGAGATTAGTTCCTTGCGTGTCAGCAAACAGCAGTGTACATCGGCTTCTCGCGTTCCGCAGATGACGTGGTCACCCAAGATCCTGTCTAGAGAAGCACAAAAGCTGCCGTCATCGGACAAGCGCCAGAGATCGGCGATGTAGGCGCAGACGCTCTCAACGTCTTGTTTTTGCATCAATAAGGTGTACCTCGCTGCGATCTCGTTTATTGAGGACGGAGGTGCTCTTCAAGGTAACCCATGATATCCTCGTACGACAAGCGTTTGATGGCGGTAGCGGAGCGGAGTCCTTGTAGGACGACGTCGTCACTGAGGGAAGACACCAGCAGCGCGCGGCTCTTGCCAGGGTTGGTCACATGGTGAGCCTCATAATAAGCTTCAAGACGTCACCTGTTCGTGCTGCAGCTGCTCGCTCCAGGCTTGGTGGAACCGAGGTCATGCTTATGGTCCTCTTCTGCAGCATCAGGCCCTGGAGAAGTCTTGTCCTCGTCTCCAGTGAAGTAGAGGGAGACATAGGCTTAGCAAAGCGACACAATGGAATTCCTATTGGGTTCCGCCATGGTCTTGTATGACCCCGGAGACGAATACGAGGTAACGCGCTCACGACCAGTGCGCTCGAGTCAAGGCGAGCCAGGCCGGCTATAGAGCTGTGGGAAATTAAACAGAAATCATGTGTTAGGTAACAAATAATTCGAGAGTAGAATAAAAGTCAGTGACACGGCGCTGGTGAGAATGAAATCCGCGACCTCAGAATGCGAGGTACGGAGCATTCAGTGGCTAGAGCACTAAATGACATGTGCTGAGGTCGTGGGTTGGGATCAGATGATACAGACCGTACACGAGATGCAGAGATGGTGGTTTTAGATCGCACCCTCGCATCATTTCGTCGCATTTTATTTCTGCTTTGTAACAATAACTAAACTTTTGTTTGATTCCCCTAATTATTTTCCGCCGTACACGTCAGCGAAAGTCTTCTTTTTAATCGCTCTTAGCTTCCTCCGTAGGCGTAGCTTAGATAGCCCTAATTTTTCTTCCCATATTTGACATCATGTATGAGTAGGAAGCTGGATGACATTGGCAAGTTTATCACTGTTTGGAGCAAGGAAAGAACCATGCAGCAATACTTACTGCATGCAGTCAACCATTTCTTTGTTTCTGCGTACGCGACACGGCACTCGAATTAAGCTGCATTCGTCCCAGTACTTTAATTATACGAATAGGATATCATACGGGATACAACTAATCCTCGTAACTTTGCATCATACCTAGCTGTTCAAAAATATGAAATTCATTTATGGTAGGGATGTGCCTCATGTACCGCTTAGCGCCAACGTGAAAAGTCTTTCAGTTACTTAGAGCGGTCGTTAGTGCTGACAATGACGCATCGCAGGTGTCAACAGAGCCATGAGCCAGTACCAGCTTACACTCAAAGCTTATGTGAGAGAGGGAGACAAGAACATGAAGAAGATCAGCGTGGAATACCATACCAAACTGGAGAAGTATGAAAAGGACGTGCGCACCATGACAGATGAAGTACTAGCGCTGTACCAGGTCGTCATTGGCCTCATGAGCGCCCTCATGTCCGCCATCGTAATCCAGTACATCATAGGTGAGCGAAAATTGAGAGTGCTGAAAAAAGAGATAAAATGCATGTTCCCCGTCTCATGTTCGACGGTTCGGAATGGCAGCACTATATGCCGGGGTTCACAGGTAAGAATTTAGGTAATTTTCAAAAATAAGATTTTCGAGGCAAAAATATGGCTTTTGCGGCACGGTACTGCTAGGGTTGGCGGACGCCAGAAAACCGGTGAATCATCTTAACTAGTAAGATGTGAAGATGTGAATTAGATGTGAAGGAAATTAACTGTAAATCAGAAATGTACAAGTATGCTTTTTTCGCAAGGTCTATACGAGATTGGAATAGACTCTCTGAAGAGATAGTGTTAGTTACGTCATGTGATTTATTCCCTTCATCTCTGTGAATGCTGTGGTTGGGCTGTAATGATGTTGCGTTCGTGGTTGCATTGTATGTGTAGCAATTTGTTGCCTTTTTTTCGTTTGCCTGATGTGTTATTCCCCCCCCCCCCCCCCCCCCTGTAATGGCACTTCTGGCGTTGTGGGTATTAAAATAACTAAATAAATAAATAAAGAAATAGATAAATAAATAAATAAACTACTAGAGTTCGGCGCGTAGTTGCAATAAGAGATTTAGAGCCGGCCGTTAGTAATCTCCTCTGCGGTTAGACAAAATTTGGCTTCATAGTGCGAAAATACATGCGGTTCCGAAAGTACGCGAGCAAAGCAACCGCTCCAGTGCACGTAACTAGACGAAAAAGCCGAACTTTGTCGAGCGACAGTGCCAGGGATAATCACGTTTTCGAAATTCTAAAACTGATATGGCTATTACTAACGACCGGCTAGAAATAAATATTTGCAAATAGGCGCCTAACTCAAACAGTTAAAAAGTTGACTATTTGGAGTTGTTAACCAGCTTTATAGTTAATATGATTCACCGCTTCTCTGGTGGCCGCCACCCTTGGCATTACCATGCCGTGAAACCAATATTCGTACCTCAAAAATCGTTAAAAACTACATATTACTTAGTCTTCCTCGTAACTGGCGGTATACGGTCCCCGGGCAAGACTGCACAGCCCTGCCCACCTGTATTACATGAGCTCAAGAAGCACCATTTTGAAAAGAATGCGAATAGGGGTACAGTGAAAGGCTGGTGCAATGATATTAGGATCATCAAATGTAGAAATAGACAATGTTTTAAAAGAGAACGGGCAAAGGTACCTGAGGAGAACCGCATTGCCTACTCGGCACAGGCGGAAAGTAAACTATTTTTAGTACTTCTTAATTACTAAAATAGCTAGGATGCATGCAATTTACTGTGTGTCACCACAGTTTCAAATGTGAAGCGTAAGGTCGGCTGAACATTAGGACAGGAAGCGCATCAAAGAGGCAGCAAGTTCATTAGCGATATGTATGAGGGAGTTGAAGAAGCTAAGGAAATATGTGCAAGTTTCTCCTATAGGCAATATCATAACGGAACTAGCAGGTTACTTAAGTGCGGCGAGGGCAAACAATTTCAGGTACACACTAAAAAAAGAAAGTAACCGCAGGCCTAAACACGAATAAGGAAAATAATAGAAGCAGTATCGAGCCAAGCAACCGCATATAATCTCTAGTGCTTGGCAGAAATGTTTTACTAAGTAAAAATGCATTTATATGTGCACAATGGCAGGCCACCTAAAGCAATCAGGCAACCATGTGACGAAAAATTATTATCCTGAATGGTTGATTAACAAGAGAAGAATACAGCTTGCAGGCGATGGGCAAAGGATGCAGATAAAGGAAATTGACACCTTTTAGAATGTTTCGAAAAAGATTGTAACAGTCAATGTATGTCACCACACAGCAGATGTTTTTATGTGTAAACATGATTAATGGTGAAGGTAGCGTGACAGACAACATGAGGATTCATGAGGATTCATCCTCATGCTGATTACCCACTAGCCCGAACCCTGACCCTTCTAAGTGACAGACAAGAATCAATAATGTTGAAGCTTTGAGAACGCGCTTGATGACGTTCCTAGCTGTGTACTACGTCTGAGTAATTATCTGTCTCACTGACTGCTGCCAGCAGGAAAATGCGAAGAGATGTTGTGGAAGAACCGAACTGGGTTTTGGCAGTATTTCCTTATTTCATTCCTGCGCGAGTCTTCCAGTCGTGGTTTAGCAGTAACGCGTTTTCAGGATGTGATTCTTTCCAGTTCGACCACCACCACTTTTTTCGATATACATTATAAACGGTGCAAGGATTTTGTATTTGGCTATCTCTGGGTTATACTCTCTGTAAAGAAAGGCCCATCAACCTTTCCCGCAGTCCAGCACTTCGGTATACAGGGTGTGCCAGATAACTTAAGCAAGCGTTTTGTTTATGCAAAAGTACTCAAAGACAACGCGATCACATGAACGTGGCTGGTTATTATATAGACCAAGTTGCACCATGTTTGTATTGTGCTTTATTGCCTAAGTGATTAATTTAAGTAACCTCGCAAGCGACAAAGTTGGAAGATTGGAGAACGGTCCGCAAGACTTCTAATAGAACTGTTTCGAACTCTCTGTTCATTAAGATTTAGTTTTTCCCGCTTACTGCAGATACCCGCGAAATATCCTCGCGATATGAGCTCTTGCGCGCCGCGATAGCAATGCTCCCATAAAACGAACTAAGCATTTAGGCGGGCGTGCTGTCGCTTAAAAGACGGCAGGGCAGTGACGAGGGTATTAGGTTTGTCGTTTAGGCCAGGCATATGCTTCCGTCGCGGCGTTTCATGATAGCAACGGGCCAACGAAACACTTTTCGTTTGCAATGACCTAAATCGCACAGCGAGTTCCTGCGCGCGGCCTTGTGACCGTTAAAGCGACAGCACATTCGGTTAAGTGATCTGTCCGTTTGTACGCGTAACGGTTGAGAGCACTGCAATCGCGGCGCGCAAGCGGGCATGTGACCTCGTATTTTTCGTTTTTCGCGGGCATCTGCAGTAAGGGGAAAAAGTAATATGTGATTGGTCGAGAGTTGTAAACTTTATTCGCACGTTTGCGGACCGTTCTGCAACTTCCTATTCGAAATGTCTTGCCGAAAGTTTTCGCGTGTGGAGTTGATTAATCAATCTCGACTAATTATGAAATTAAACACAACACAAGAATGGTGTGAATAGCTCTATACAATAGTGAGCATCATGCATTTGGTCGCATCGTGTTAGAGTGCAGCAGAGTGGGCCACATAATTTTAACATCTGGCTAAAATTAGCTAGGAGACACTGTAGAAAACTCCACGATAAAAACTCAAATTCAAAAGCATTATTTATCCGCGAGAAACATAAGGGTTCCTTCAGGAACGTTTTTCGCCGTGACGGTCACTCTCTCTTTGTCGTTGCCGCCGAGATTTCCGTCACGCTTAGGCTCATCGTGTATTGAAACGCTTAGATTCATATTTACTAAATAGTTTTTTTCCCGAGAACTTATCTTGACCTAAGCATTGAAATCCATGTGGGACGGCACTCATGTAAATACTCACTACTCCACTGTCAGCAGTCTGCTGCTCTGTTATCCGCCGCAAGGGATTGGTATAGCAAAGACTTATTTCATCAGCACGGGCACATGGTTTGTTTGACGCGAACAGTGCGCAATCCATGGAGGACTGAATAATTTAGACTAACATGCATTATCTCGCGGCGTAGTTTTGAAACCAATCATTTTCAAGTCGATTGCAACTGGGCCTGCTTTCACCCCTATGTTTTAAACGGGTCGTGCTGTTGCACCACTGTTTAGCTGCGTACGGCTCCTGGCAAGTGTTTTGGCGCGAGTGAGTTTCCTAGCCGCCATTGCGTGCGGCTGTGGTGGCTTATGAAGCAATAGCTTTCGGCATTTTTCATTTTTTTAAGACGGCACTGGCGTACTGTGTGGTTGCGAACTTCGGCAAATCGCTGTGGTAGCAGTGAAGGCTCATGCGATCGCCTGTTGCGCTCCTTTTCGAGCAGCCGTTTACGCTGGCATGAACCAGGCCAAGCGGGGCTTCTGTGGCCTCTACACGGCCAGCTGGATGCTGTCGACGGCTGTGGTGCTGTTCCAGCTCCTCTTTCCCATAGCCCTGTCTGTGTCAACTGTAGCCCTAGCCGTGGGCACCGTCGTCGACCGGTTCGTCTGCACACCGGCTCAGAACCCGGGCGCGCCATCATCTCTCGCCATCGTCGACTTTTTCATCAGCAAAGTTGTTCAAGTACGTTGATAAGTGAATTCATGCCCATGTTTTCAGTCCCAGAAGTAGCTAACCAGACAGCCGCCACCACCAATGCAGACTCTCTATGTTTTATAATCCTATTGACTCATCATTAACACTTTATAGATTTTGGATGTGCCCAGAAATGTACCGCGAGGAATAGATCCCGTAGTGAGTAAATTGACGGCGGATTATGCGTGCCGGTGTGCACGTAACACCTCTGTACAAAACATGCGATAATTATTATATTTATACGTGTTCGTACGAAATAAAAATTGATGAGAGAAAAATTGGCAGTGGCTCAACTTGGCTAATGCTGGAATTCAGCGAAAGGCAAGGACGCATGCTAAGCGTCTGAGGCTCGTCCATGGTAGCTCCGCTACACGCTCGCGACAGTCGTTCTATATATGCCCACACGACCACGTAGCTATGACGTGGTATAACATTGTTTTTGAGGAAGAGCCTTTAGAAACCTCATCGCATCAATCCTTACGCTCCGTGCGTGAGCAGCTGATTGAGTCTGGTAGAATTAGGTACTGATTTCTTAAAGTGCGCATGTTAAACTACACGAAAGAAAAGAGCGGCAGTTAGGTTAATGCGTAAGAGATTTAGCGTCATGTGTGGTAATTGGGAGTATCGTATATTTATTGCGGTTGTAGAGCGGGTCACGTGATCAAGCATTACATGGTTGACTTGCCTTTACAAACAATGGGAACCATTAAACGAGGCAAATCACATATTTAAATACATATTCTCACTAAGGAAGGCAGGCGTAGTTAATTTGCAATGCGGCGACGCCATTTATTACGCTCATATTATGTGAGGCTATTATACACCGCTTATGAGGGCAAAAATTCGACGCCTTTCGCCTTCCACAAACACGTATAGTATTACGACGGTCGTATATGGCAGAATACCGCTGCCGATAGGCCTTGCCTAACTCATGACCAAGAAAAGGTCCATCTTTATCCCGTCCATAGTTTAGATGAGCATTGAAAGAAAGCTTCTCCGCGGCCATCTTTGGTGGGTCTTTAGAGGGACAACACGGCATTCCGCTTGGCGAGAACGTAATGCGGTGCTTTTCAATTACGGCACAGGACGGCTGTACCAACGCAGTTCGGAACAAGCAGCCTCTCGTAACCTGCAGTAATGCGCCCCTGAGCGATATAGCAGTTTATCGCGAGCGTCTATCTCCTTTCTTCTTGATGGAGATTATAAATAAATAACAGAAAGGAACCCTACATAAAAAGGTACTGTCTAGAACAAAGGTATTGATACCTCTGATGACGAGGTATACGACGCCATTTACGATGAAATAGTGCGGCCAAGAGAGGCAAAATAGGGATACATTATACTAGGAGTCTTTTCAGGGTGTTTAGGTCTGGTCTTCTGCCTGGCAAAAACGTGAAAAGGCTGCTAAAGATTTGCGTCTCAACCGCGATTTCGTCCTCTTGTTTGCAGTTTATTTTAAGCAGTTTACAAACCGGCCGTGATATCATTTGGCCTAAATTCACACCATGCTAGAAAAAAACATATTGACCGCAATTATTGCAGCGCAGCAACCACGGAGAAGTTTTCCGATTTTCCATCTACAGCATAGCCTTTGCAGTTCTCTTTTATACGAGCGTTTTGATCTCCGGATTTTTAATATATCTGTACAGGCTTAGTTTGAGTGGCAACATTCGAACCCTAATTTCACTGAGAACACTTCCAGCCGGAGTAACTTTTAAGACTTTTTTTCCTAAACTTATGGTAAAAGCTCGCTCACATCACGACGACTTTAACTACATCGGTTGTCCTTATTTACGCCACCGCGCTGGCTCCGTGGTTATGGCACTCGGCTGCTGACCCGAAAGATGCGAGTTCGATGTTAGCCGCGGAGATCGAATTTCGATGGAGGAGGAATTATTGAGGCCCGTGTGCTGTGCGATGTCAGTTCACGTTAAAGAACCCCATGTGGTCGAAATTTCTGGAGCCCTTCACTCCAGCGTCCATCATATCCTGAGTCGCTTTGGGACGCTAAACCCCCATGAAACTAAACCTAAACCTGTTTTCCTTATTTCTTGCTTCGAATAGTTTCATTAATAAAAATAGTATGCTGATGGTGTTGCTCTTAATGTACAAATTTTTTAGTACTCATAGAACCCATTTATTCAGTACTTTGGTGCGAAACTGCTTACTTTACGGTGGAGCAAGCTGAGCGCTATGAACAGAGAGTAACGTCATTTGATTTATTTCCCACCAGGAGCAAGAAGCCAAACATCGTATTCTGGAGAACACGGGTATATTGTTCGTGGGTCCAGCTCTGATGCAACGTGACTCCAATCTCGGGCTTTCAACCAGCCGCCAGCAACACGACCATGGCGTTGGCAAGTGCGGTATGGATGCTGGTAAGCAGAACAAGACAGAGCCCGATCCCAACTCTACATCACCCGAGGCTGCGCAGCATGCGAAGCAATATGCTCAGAGTTCGCTGTCCAAGGAGCAGCAAACCTGGCGTACTCTATCCGAGACAGACTTTGAGGAAGCCATGGCCCTGAGCGAGCGAACGAGGCAGGGAGTACGGAAAACTGCCGTGACGGCAGCGTCTGGCCAGGAGCACCGGAGCACGACCGTTACCCCATTGTCTTCCGAGTATCGTCGGCAGAGTCCGGACAGCCCCCTAGCGCAATCTGGCTCCAAGACACAGGCGCGCGATACGGTGTTGGAGATTGCGCAGCGCTTCGCCAAGTGCTCGACGGACCACATGTCTTACATTCACCTTCTCGGCGACGCGTTGGCACTGCAATTGACTAGAAGGTACATGGGCGCCGCGGGGGCCCCGATTACAGCGATAATCGACAAGGAGAAGCCACTTCCCAACATTGACACGCTCGCTCAGCAGCTTGGAGCAGGAAAGACACTGAATCTTGGTGCAGAGCTGAGGGACAGGCTCACCATGCTTTCGGACGTCAAGAGTGTCCTCGACGAGGTCGCTAAGTTGTCCATCAGCAGCCAAACTTTCCAACAGCTCGCGGACACGGTGAGTAGCTGGACTGACAGGTAAATCAATTCCGATCATGAGATATACAAAAGTTCAGACAAGACGCAATATGCCCAATTCAGTCGACTACTGGGCGATCATTCAATGGAACAAGACTAATTTGGCTGCCCCCCCAGAATAATTTCGCTTTTGAGTGCGATGCATAAACCTGTAAGTCTTCGCACATTCGAGTTGATGAAGCGTAGCAAGGGACCAAATTTTGTAATTCATTCTGTCATACCTCCATTACCCTTCTCATTCTACGGTCCCGCCTCAATGTTACTAAATGATGTAACTGAATTATGGGCTCTTGTAAGCTGTGAACTTAGTGTTTACAGCTGCTTATAAATAAACCAGCGAATTAACAGGTTGAAGAGAGAAATTTTAGATAATGCAGCTTTCGTTTCTTTATAATCCTTATGACACACATAACATCTAAAGAGCTTTTTCAATCTCCCTATCTCGCCTACGCTGTGTAATGAAGGACTGAGCAAAAGATCTTGGTTTCCTATTTGAGGCATAGAGGGATCATTTACCTGACCCCGACTATAGCATGAAACGTGGTTCAATGCAACTTGTGAATAATCATAACATCCTTAATCGGTACCGAAAACTTGCATATTTATCGCAATGGCGACTTCCTGCGTTGTGCAGTGAAAGTTGTTCTCTCCTATTGGAATCACGTTCGCGCCGTTTCACTAATTATTCTCCGGCCTGTGAGATAATAATCTGTCAGCTTTAGAAGTGATTGAATATAGACGGCTGAAGACCCTCGCTTACCGAGAAACGAACCAGCTTACGTCACACTGCGCGGAGAATTTTTTACGGTACGATAAAATATTGGGATTTTTTTTCTGCCAACACTGAAATGAAAGAACAGTACATCCTACAGTTTTAACGCGATAACGTTGATTCCGTTCTGCGCGAAATCTGGCGCCGTCGGCGTCAGCGTTGTGAGTGAAAAATCCGCGGAGAAACAACCTTAGTGGACAGTATAGGTCACGTGCCCTTCTGGCTTCCTCACAACCTGAACACCGGATTCTCATCAAACTGACCATTCATGCAGGCGGAAATTAAAGTAATGATTGTTCGCGAGAGGTTGATGAGAAAGAGAAGCCTGTGTCGCAGAAGCGCTACAGGTGGCAGCACCTGCCATCTCAGGGCCGCAGATCAACGTCAACGAGTGCACCGCTGCTACAGGAGTGGTGTGAGGACTCCCAGGGGTCTATGAGAGTAGAGAATAGCCCATTTCGCATATGCGACCACTGAGGCTATTAACGCAATTGCATGAAGTCCATGAGGCGGAGCTTAGGTATTCCTTGCAAATGTTTGATTTTTATAGTTAACCACAAAAGTTCACTTAATTAAACTGCTTTGCTTGAAGGGAAGCTTTTTCAGTCGTACAGATAACGTAACGTAAAGCATCCCTAGAAGAGCACCAGAAATTTCTTCGAAGAGCTATTGACTTATAGGTGCCAAGTGCGCTCTTGTTCTGCTGATTTCACATGCCCACATTACATAGTTGAAGGCCGATAGTACGATCATCAACACGAGTGTGATCTGGAACCAGCGTCTGATAACAAACGTATATGCTTTTGATATGGATAGACTGTCCTAGCAATATTGTCCGTGATAGTACAGGCGTTTGCCATTCCGTCAGCGCTGTGTGACTTGCGCGGACTTCACTGAATATTACAGAATTGATAGCATGTCAGAGCAGGCTATTCTTCGGTTTGGCAGCAGCAAGCAGGCCACCTCTTAGAAAAATACTGTTTCGTTCAATCATTCTCTATCCGGCATTCGAATTAAAAGTATACTCTCCGAACCCAACGAAACAGATACCAGGCAAATGCATTAATTAGGATTTCGGGTAACGGTTCGTTTTTTAAGATACGGGCGAGTAAGCTGAAAAAATGCAGGGATTAACTTTCCAAGTGCATGTGCTGGCTAACGCTTCAATACCGAAAGGGAGCGAAAGATGTGAACAGTCCGCCCAATCTGATATAGCAGTGAGAGTAAGGCTGCTAGCTTGGCCTTCTGAAAGAAGTGAATGTCCTATTAAAAAAAATTCAGCATGCTGAAGGAAATTCGTTTCAAACGCTTCGGAAAAGTTAGGTATTCAAAAGGCTGCGTCCAATTTTTTTATGCATTTCCTTCGTTTCTAACATTGGGCAGCAAGAAGTTGAACGGGAGCGCTTTTTTTAAGCGAAATTTATTCCCGCAGGGAATCAATAATGGGTGAAGGTGTGATGAAAGATGTAGTAGTGATTAAATGAATGGAAAAAGACTAGCTGATTTGATGAAGTCCAGTAGAGAACGATGGTACGGTCCCTGCGTCCAGGCAATGTATGACGCAGGGTTGCTTGGTGAAAGACCCGCTACCATCAGGTGCCGGATCCTTGTAGGCTAAGAGCTGGGCAGTCTCACAGCTAGTGATGAATGTCGGCTTAAATGTCCTTGTGTTTACATATCGGACACCCTGGCCGAGGAAACAAATCTCGGTACTGAGGCCTCTTCCGAGTGACGGCTAATGTGAGGGCAACCCCGACCCGTATCCTCCGAAGCGCAACCTCCTCTGCACGGGTAAGATCGCGGGGGAGGGTTACCGGGCACGGAGGAATGAGAGCACGTGTGCGGCGCAGGAGGAGTTCCTTTCTTGATGAAAGGAGGGTAAAATTACCCAAATGAAGGAGCCGAGGCAGTGATGAGTCTGGATTCGCAAGGCGGGTCACTAAATCTGCCTGGCTTTGATAGGTCAGCAGATCCCATGGGACCCACTAGCGAAATGTTGGTAGCGGCTCACCTTTACAACGTATTTTTTTTCCTATAGCTCGATCTAGGTGAATCAAAATTCATCGTGGTCAAATTTACTATAGGCTCTAAAGAGCTCTTTTTTTGTTCCTATGTATATGCTGGCTTGTGAAAAATGAGCAATGACGACGTTGTGAGGACGTCTCTCAATTGTGGTATTCTATTTCTTGATGCTCGCACAGGCCACCCAGAGCAAGGCCAGTTTCGGCGACATTGACAACACGAAAGCCTCATTGCGTGGCATGGTGCAAAATATACCAATTGTAAGTGTATTATGTATAATCTAAATGAAACTATCGCGTTATAACTGTCCGCAAAAGTTCCTCGTGAAATATAGACAATGTGTCTGCATGTGCATGTGGCCTGTATGTATGTGTCTCGGTGCAAACGTTAGAGCAGTGCAGTCATCTAAAGGAATGGTCATCTGTAGTTTTAGCAGTTTACTTCCTAGTCATTCGAGGCTGACGCATTTTGCTGCTAGAAAATAAACCTGAGGAATGATACTACTCAGTAAAAGTGCGAAGCTTGATACACACATCATTGGATTTCAAAGTTTACATCACACCGTTGCCGCTAGTTGTAATAATATCATATCCGGTTAGAATAGTGGCTGCACATGATTTTAACCTGCTCTTAGAGCATTTAGTCGGCCGAACACATATCCGATGATACTTCTAGGGGCCCAATGGCAGATTGTCCTGCTTCTAATTTAACAAAAAAAATTTTTTCCGGCGGTCCAGGGGACCACATTAGTTCTTGGTAATGACAAAGGTGCGAGAGATAACTGAGCTTAAAGATTTTTCTCATTAACTTGGAAGAAGCTCGAAATGCCATAAGAAAATGCTGAATGCTAATAGCTGCTTCTTCACTAGTTTACTAAGTTATATGCCGGGGTTCCCTGCTAGGACCTTTAGTTTTCCTTGCCCACATAATGGCGTGCCTGGAGACAGTATTCTGTAAAGTTGTTCAGCGATGACTGCATATTTTAGACATTATGTTTTATTTCTCATGCCACATAATATCACTTCGATACGAACAAATGTCCGAGTGGTGTACGATCGGGAAAGTACGCCTTGAACCGAATGCAAAGAAGTGATAATTTTCAGGAGCACGCCTTCTGTTTCCACCGACGCCTTGGGCTACCAGATGGGAAGTATTTTACTACAATACGTAACATCATACAAATACCTAGGTGCTTACGTAACCAAAATGTGACATTGGAGATGCATATAAACTACACTGTCACCAACGGCAACTACATGCTTGACTATTTAATGCGTAATTTTTATATCGTGCTTTCCTCCTTCAAACTATTCGTTTAATATCTCTCGTACGCTGAGAATAGGAATATACATGCTGGTGAGGCATCTCAGTCTAGTATTTCTGCTTCGAACTCTGAAGTTCTTTCAGTACAGCAGATAAAAATTAATGCTTTATGACTACTGTTTATCCAATTTGTCAATAATCCAATATTGTTTGAATCTAACCTTTTTTAATAACGAATTGATTACTCAATGGCATCCACCCAAGCGCAGACACACGGCTACGAAGGAAAGGTATACAACTTTCTCAGAAACTTCGCAGTTATAGGAAATTCGTCATGATCCGGGGTTCGAACCCGGGACCACCGCTTTACCGGAGCAGTCCCGCTACCAACTGAGCAAACCGGGGTGGCAAACTTATGGTAGGGCGAGAACGAATTGATCCATAACTCGAAGTAAGAACAGTGTTAATCAAATGTTTAGGGGAATCCCCCAATATGGAACTGATTTGTAATAAGGAAGTAATTACTCACTGGCATTCACCCAAGTACAGTCATATGACTGTACAGGAAAGCTATGCCGCTTTCTCAGAATCTTCGCAGTTAAAGAAAAATTTGTCCTGGTCCGGGGTTCGAACCCAGGACCACTGCTTCACCGGAGCAGTCGCCCTACCAACTGGGCTAACCGGGACGGCAAGCTTATGGTAGGGCGAGACCAAATTGATCAATAACTATAAGTGAGAACAGTGTTGGCCAAATGTTTAGACGAATCTCTCAAGGTGGGGTGAGTCTTCTTCACCTTTAGGAATTTTCGCGAGCACTTCACCTTCAAATTTTTTAAAATAAGAGGAATATTTGGGCTATCTTTCACAAAATGTATAATCACGATCACAGTGTTAACCAGGACCTTCTCTACTGAACCATCATATCTTTCGTCCTGTGGAGATCATCCTCATCAAGTAGACACCCAATTATGTCGAATACATTTTTTATTGATTTCCAATAACAAGTAACCAATGAAACCACATTCCCACCTGATCTGCCACAATTGCCGGAGCGTTTTTAATCAAGTCTGTCTTTGATTAACTAACGGGTTAATTTTTTGTATTATGTATTCTGCTGTGTCATTGGGCTTCACCATTTTCCTCAGAGTTTACCACGTTCTTTTGTAATAGTTAACACTTAGAGTCTTAAGATCTCTTTTGTAATGCTTTCGGGGCCTGTAGGTATTTAGGTAAATAGAAAAAAATAGTAACGAACGTTGCAAAGAATATTACTGACAAAAGCAAAGCTATTACCGGGATCAGTTGGTTGATCATTATGCGAAGGAATGCGCTAAAAGCGGCACAAGAAGACAATACACACACACGACACAAGTGCAAATTGCGCTTGTGTCGTGTGTGTGTGTTGTCTTCTTGTGCCGCTTTTAGCGCATTCCTTCGCATAATTACTGACGAAATCAGTTTGCAAACACTAACAAGTGGTGGTGAATCATAAGAAGTGTGTATTACTCTCGCATGAGTGGTCTACACCTTGTAACAGTTGTCTACACCTTAAAAACGTTAACACTTAGGTATTCAGTTAGACGAAGCATGTGTAAATTAAAGTGTCAAATTGTTATACTTGAGACGGACTTTTGGGAAGGGGGGGGGGGGGGGGAGGATGGCTCTCCACACAGTATTTAGTTCAACCTCTGAATGCCGCAGAAGCTATTTTTGTCTTCCCCAGATGTAAGAATTACTTTTACTTCTTTCCTTAAGGATGACGTGAAGCGCGATATCGAAAAAGCGGCTGATGAGCTTGACAAGATCACGACAGATGAGAAGACCGGTTTCAACGAGCAAATGGTAGGTAGACCTTGCCTCTTGTGCCTAACAATATGCCAGTGAAAATTCTGGGGTAGTCCGCATACAGACGGCATCCGCTGTGGTGGATTGCGGCGTATGTTATTCGTCTAGAAAACAGTGTCTGAAGAGTTTCGTATGGTTTATTTCGCGTCTAGAAAAAATGATACTATCAAGGTCCCTTTTTGCTGCCGATACAGCGGTACTACTGACTGACAGCTCCAGCGTCTTGCTGTGATATTCTGTTTCGCCGCAGGTCCTCAAGGGCTGCACAACAATATAAAATAAAAAAAATGGGATGGCCGAGAACTAAAGGAACAATCTTATGCAGTCTATGCATTCAGCTGTCAAGCAAGGAAGTGAATATCACATGGGGCTTGACAATAAGGAGAGCAAGCTGCCGGGCTAGTTGTTGATGCATGTTGTTTAGAAGGCAGCGCAACAATACGGACGAGAGACTGAGGAGAGGACACAAAGACGTTCACGAGCGCACAAAAACATAGAAAATAAGGACACTAGTGCGAATCTCATGCGGCATCTTGCTTCGTGCACGTGTTGGGCAAGATTAGACAAGATCACAATTCTTGGAAAGATCGGCAGGTATATGGCTAGGCTCGTTCTAGAGTCTCATTATATCAGAATGTTGTCCGAGCGTTGTGTGAGTGACACATCTGTACACGTATATTGTGCCAAACGAGCATTTTTATATTCTTTTTTGATTAACTTGTGCGCTTGACTGATGTGCGGTCTTTGTGCCCTCTCTACGCGCATGCTCGTCATTCCCTTCTCATATATCCGCTGTACTGCAGCAAGCGCTCGTGAACGTGTTTTTGTGTCCCCTACTCCGCCCCTCGTCCGTTTATTTTTTTGCGCTGCCTTCTAAACTTGGCAATAAATAGTAACTGATCCCCCTTTTGTATTGTATGTTACACGCAAAGTGGATACAAAGTTATGGGATGCATACTAGAGGCCAGGAGGCGATTTCGAACGGTAACAAATTTTCTCGAATTCAATGAATGAGGTTGGCAAAGCATCACGCAACCTGAAGATTAGTGATAGACGCCTCTTTTTTCTATAGCCGCTTCTGGTTGCTGGGATTAATTCAGGACAAGTAAATGGCTGGTTGCCGCTCAAGACGAAAAAGGCGACAGGATAAGGTTTCTAACAATTTATAACAAATAACTTTTATCGAGGAGGATCCTAAGACATGGTTTCTTTTAAATCTTAGGTTGCTACGCCACTTTCTTAGAATTCCGTACGTACTAAGAAGTGCTCCGCCGTCACGTCGCTGCATCAGCTCCTAGAGCTAACTTTACAAATATTTCCGTTAACATCCACATTCACACATTTGGCAAGCATTTGCAGTTCGGTCCTTATTGGTTTACACCATTCACCTGATCGATCTTTAAAAAATGTTGCACTTTTTAATGCGGAACTCACTTCACTGGTATACGTACCTTTCAATGCTCGCCTAACAGAGGTGAAAGATTTCTTGGTTCACAGAGGTGGAAACAAGAATTTCTAAACTCCCAGTTTAGTGAGCAGTGCTTGCTTTATATTTCTTTGTTTGACTGTGTCTAAAGTGATGAATGCTGTAAATGTGCCCCGTTGATTAGTGCTACGCCGTTTCAGTAGAATTTTGCGGCAATGACACAATATAAATGAGATTAGAAAACCTCTTGCGGTTGGAGTGCGGCACTCGCAATGAGGAGTAGTCGTTATGCACCAAATTTTAGGAGTTAAGTACACGCGAAAATTGGGTTTCATGCTCAAACGCAATGTAAAGGTTTTAACAGGAACGCGAGCGCAAAAACATTCATGCCACAATCGCTATATTTGCGAAAGTGCGGGCTGGACGTTTTTTTCGTCACGACGCGTGTGCGCTGATAACATTTTGAGTTAACGAAGGATTTATAAAGAAAGAATAAGATACTTCTTCTTTTAGGCAGTTAATAAGGACCGGCAATGAGATGCCACCCTTTTGCAAAACTAAGTGGTTATTACTTTGTCATCACTGACGTCACTTTCTTTGTTAAAAAAAGCCTGATGCGCTCGTAACATGAAGTGCACCGTTCTGTTTGACATTACATGTTGCGTTAGCATTAATATGATTAATATGATTCCTGAATAATTATATGATTTCATATGATTAATATGAAAACCTGTCCTTTTGGTGGCGTGTGATGCTGCCCCGCTTCAGAATGCCTCCGCCTACTAACCGCTCAACTTTGCCCTCAACACTCTACCTCCATTCAGAATCTCCTACCCGTAACCAAACATGAGACCTAACTCGCCAGTACCGGCAGCCACTACCAACCACATCGTCCAATCTCCTCCCTCCAGAAGGCGCCCAGCCTTTAGCCACATACTTTTTCCTCCTCCCAGCTTCACTTTGCGGAGGACGCCACGCATCGCCGAATAACCTGCTCAGGTCCTACCAAAATCTCCCCCCTTATGAGTCCCCAAATTCCACCTACAAAAAGGCTCTACCCACCACCCATCAATTCACTGCATCTTCCAGACGACTGTCCCCACGAGAAGCCCACGCAATGCTCCATAGAGCTTCTAAGCGAGAGCGAAATAGAAATCAATGTTGCCACGGGAATGTAATCATTATAGCAGCAAAATGTTCAACCAATTCTGCTGACGTAGATATGTACCGTCACCTTGTGGGACCATACACTCATTGTTTTCTTTCAAGTCCTAAGTTTTCGTTGCTTACGTGTCATTTCCTTATTCCTATAACCTAATGGTAGGGTGTAAGTATATTGTGCTCTTAAATTCCGTGTGTGTGCTTGCGTACGCTCTACGCACAATCTGCGTGGAAGGGAATCTAGCGAGGTGGATAGGCGCAGACTTCTCAGCCTGGCTTTGTCACATTGTTGGTATCATAGAAATAAAAATCAGAACACTATTTTTTGTTTCTTTAACGAAGACTGTTCTATGTTCACTGTACAATATCATGACACAGAAGACCACTGCCTCCGCACCCTGAAGCTGATCATTACGAGAGGAAGCTGTACACGCAAAAAAAATGAGCTACACATTTCGAAATATTATTATTATTAACTAAAAATTCCAAAATAATCAGCAGTGAGCAACGGGACGGTTCACAGAACGTTTCAGTATATCGTGCGTTCATCCACAAAGGTTGAACGATGCGCCAGCGAGACATTTTTGGCGTTGTCCTTCAGGGCGTACATTATTGCGGCCTCTTGATTATATGAAAGCAAAGTTGCTGATACCTACTGTGTCTCCACTCGGGGAGATTCATTTTACGGCATTCTAGGGTGTAAGATGGAGGTCCTAGCTTCCGATACTTCTCTGCCCTGCTTTCACTATTCGTTTATGATAAGAGCAACACCCTTCACATTGGTTCAACGTGTCAAGGCAGTTTTTTAGTCTGTTTAATCAATCATGTTTCTAAGTGATCAAGAACTCTTTGATGTAGTCCCCGTCTGTTTTTCAGGACGCTGTCATCAACGCATCAACCGACTTAATCGCTGCGTGCATGGTCAATGGACAACCTTTACCTGTAAGTACCGCCGTAATCACAAAATAGGCACAGGACCCCCCTCAGTCAACAAGCTGTCGATTGACGGCGATGAGGGTAGCTCTCTCGGGGAAGATATTGCAGAGTATTTTATTTGCACCACGGCATACCAGTCCTTGTTCTGTGTAGTTCTCTCCCGGGTATGCGTCTTCTTCGCCTGGTAAAAATTCTTCAGCAGTGCATTGAAACCGACAAAGCTCTAGAAAATTCTAGGGTACTGCTTTCTACTAAACCGTGGTCGTTGTTGTGAAGAACACTGCTTGTTCACAACAGCAGTATAAGCCGGGATCACTACTACAAATACATACCTTTCTTAACAGAATACGCACAAGCAAATAATTCAGAGCTTGCCTCAATTGAGCGCTGTCATGAAAGGAACAAATTTTCCCGGAGCTATGCATACCGGCTTAGCGCACGAATCAGAGAAGGCGATTATACATTGTTTAAGCTATATAGCTTTAAAATGATCTACTACGTAATTAAGGCGTTTCGGCTGACTCTGTAAATTTCATGGTATAATGAGGGGTATATGGCTGAAAGAAAGCTTTTGTCTGGAAGCAGTTGCTTTGTGGTGGTAGGTGCTCCCGCGTAACTAGAAAAAGTCATAGATGTGCTCATCAAAAGTGCCTACATTTAACTGGCATCGAAATACCTTGTCCTATTAATAGAGCCACTACCCTTCTGGTGTTCTCATACACTTACCGCGGTTAACGTTCTCGAAACTGGATCGCTGGAGCAGCACGTTGCATATACACTGAAGACAAATTTGAATAGGGTTGTGTATATATAGCAACAAATTTCAATTCCAAAACTCCCTACTAACATCTGCATTAAAAATGGGGACTGTTTTCTAGATGAAAAATGTAAAACAGAGGCATGACTTCCATCAGCTGTTTAGGAAATAAAACTGCAGTTAACGCCGGCGAAAATTTTCTTAGCAGATCACGGATGCTAAGAAACATCTCAAGTCATCCATATGGGGATCACTTGGTCGTACTCGGTTTTGGGCGTCGGGAATGTAAAGAAATTTGGAGGGAAAACGGTAGGAAGTTTCAGAATTGTGCAATAAGTGGAGCTTTCGGAGAGAAACAAATTTCAAGATATTCTCATGAAGACGGAGATATAGTTTCGTGGGGAAAAAATTCCACGTACTTGTCCATAGTACCATTTTGAGGACTCAACACGCAACCATCAGTCAATAATGCGTTACTGTTTTGTATCGGTGTCCTCCTTTCTTAAAACCGGATCCTCAGTATGTCTTACCTCTCGTAGTTCTTTATGAAACAAGTCATCATCTAATATCAAGCAAATCATCTAATTGTTGATGCAGCCTAAGTTAAGTTGACACGACACACAACGTAAGCCTCGAAGAAAGGGGAGGTATTGAATACAACGCATGGCAGTGAAACAAGAACTGCTTCGTGTGTAAGAAACAATAGGCGCTGTTAGATATGGGACTACGTGAAATTTAATGGTGGATGGATGGGATGGATACGGCTGAACCCTTTAAATCGGGCGGTGGCTCAAGCCAACTAGCCATGACTTATGAAATTTGACTCTTGTCTTGATTTTAGCCACCAATGAGATAACCTTCGCTTGGTTACTTTTGCCCGCTTAAAATCCACTTTCTCTTCACTGTCCTTAAACCCCAATGCCTTGGATAAATCAGCCCCGCTGCCTTCCACTGTAGGGTGAAGCCCTTTACAGAAAAGTATCAAGTGTTCAGTCGTTTCTTTCTCCTCTCCGCACGCAACGCACAACGTGTCTATCTCGTGGTACCTGGCTCTATATGTATTTGTCCGCAAAAGTCCCGTCCTGGCCTCAAACAACAAAGAGCTTCCTCAACAATTATCATAGATATTTTCTGTGGCAATTTCCTGCTTAAAAATCCTGAATGTTCCTGTATGTTAGAGGCAGAAATCGGAACGCCCTCTACAGGTGACGTACAGAAATTCTCAGAGGGGCAACTTTCCCCGGTTGTCGGTGTCGACGGCACGGATAGTGTGCGATGTGATTAAGAGGCTACTTACTAGTTCTTTTACAGGAAGTGCTAATAATTAACAGTACCTTTTGCTTTGGCTTCTGTATGCCACTTGAGAGCAATGAATGCCCAGTGCACGTTTTTGGACCGCTTTGTTCCCAAATGTCCACCAGGCCAATATTTACCTTTGACACAGGAGTACGTACGCGATAACGTGGCCGACTGGGGCTCAAAAGAGGCGAATTTCCGACAGTCGGTTGAGCAGCTAATCGGAAAGATGGAGGAGATGAAGTCTGGCTTGGGCAAGGACATGGAGAAGTTTTTTCGGCACGCCAGACACCAGGTGAGTCAGCATGGTGTGTGGCGTGATCGCCAGACTCAGTCGTAGCAACTAAACAGCTCAAGTATTCGCAGCTTACTAATCAGGTAAATGGGGCAGCTACTTTGTGAATAGTTTTTTGAGCGTTGCATGCTGATGGGGAAGGAATAATAACGGGCTCATAGGACCACAGGGTGCAGATTGCATAAGAGGTTTGAATTTATTGTCTCTTAACTGTCCAGATGGCAACTGTGACAACATACCAAACGAGGACATGTGGCAAATAGGTGCTATATATGAATAAATTGTGCTCATTTTATGCGGTGTATTACCTCTTTGAGTTACATAATTTGTTGTAAGTTTTATGATATCATGAGGTAAATGTTATGCTTCACTGCTCAAGTCAGTTTAGACTACAGGGACATGTCGCGAGGAACATTTGTATCATGTACTGGGTAGAAATATTTTCCTTAGCGTTTGCGAAACCAAAAATTTTATTTTTCAGCTCAACCAGAGTCCTATTGCAGCGTGCGCAGTGATCATTAGCACCACATTATTCTCCTTATTTATTTTTCTCTGATGAACCTAAAGCAAAGCTGCAGAATGGGCGAACTCAAATTATATTTGAACCTAAGTTGAAGGGATTTACAAAAATCGGCGTGTAAGAGAACACAGCGTGATGGTTTCCACCTGAACACTGCTAACTGAAACTGAATTAGAATTGTTGCAGCCAGAACGTAAATACTGAGTGCCCAAGTTTATCTCTACAGAAAGGAACTAAACAAGATCCTCCCTTTTATTATGAGTAATTGGAAAGTTTCCTGTTCGTATCGGCTACGTCGAAATCACATGAAGATTTTTATAAAAGGATGTGTGCCCCATCTGGCTCCCTTATGCAGCTACGTGATTCCTTTGGTGACTGCCACTCCATCTACGTCCTCTACATGACAACCGTGGACACGTTTTGCGACGGAGCCGTCAGGCTGTTTGTAAGTTGCAGTCAACTTTTTACGCGGCTTTACATTTGCCGGGAACTATCTTTGGATTAACGAGGTTTTTACAGCGGCGGTGTCGGCTTCGTATTGGCGCTTAAAATGGGTAATCTAAACGTTCACAAGGCGGCTGCCCATGAAATGACCCAGCATATTTGCTCTTTCTCGGTACTACCAAAGTTTTAATTCGAACTATATGCACAAATATCCTCGCTCACTTTGCTTGTGACATTTACATTCACTGAATTTTCGCGTTCAACGTGTTAAATTCATCACGCGATTACGTGACAAATGCAAGGGAATGAAGCCCCTTATCCTTTGGCTGCTACACATGTCGCTCGTTATTCTCTTTCGGAAAGTTGTCAATTTCCTCTGTGAGGTCAAACAACCCCTTCAGCACTTTTCTGCGGCTCCCCTAGCGCATATACATGTGGTGAAGGATCTACCTTCAGAGGTGAACAAAT
Source organism: Amblyomma americanum (assembly GCF_052857255.1). Classification (NCBI taxonomy): domain Eukaryota; kingdom Metazoa; phylum Arthropoda; class Arachnida; order Ixodida; family Ixodidae; genus Amblyomma; species Amblyomma americanum. The sequence goes on along the minus strand of NC_135504.1, from coordinate 31,607,174 downwards.
GCTGGTTTAGCGATATTGAACGAATGAAGTTCACCTGTGCGAAAAACAATGTCCTTTCCTGATTTCGTATTCAGTGTCTTTCTGCAAGATGCTGTGCATCACCAAAGGCTGTTAGGTGACCCCGTGCCCTGAACGCTCCGTTCGGAAACGTCGTACGAGACCGCTCTTGCTTGCGACAATTGAGAGCGCACAGTCACTGCGACACAAACTATCCGCTCCTACTGCAGGCTAGTGCGTTCAACTTTAAGCCCTAAAATGTCATTATCTCCGGAACTTACTTTCATCCCTTCAGCCTTTGATCAGGACCAAGTCCAGTAGTTCTGTTACTTTGACATTCTCAACTACCTAATGAAAATTGTGCAATCAGCGTTATGTGTATTTTCAGAGCTTTCATCAATGGCAATAGAAAAGAAATCAAGGTTCCGACGCTGGTTTTTCATGGCGTTTTCATTCGTGCGGCTTATCCTCGTTGTTGTCTCCGCAACAGTACTTGATGAAAGGTTTACGTTTCCGAATTCCGTGTTCATATGCTCCGATAGATAGTGCCTGCGGCTCTAAGCAAGCACTTTTCCCCAAAGATCTCGCTAATAAAAAGCTTCGAAAATTTTGCAATTATACAAAAAATAATAAAGCTCCTTCTCACCTCTCACCTGAGTTTTGGCAGGCATTTGGGAAAAGTTCTGCTCCTTGCCGAGTAACGCCTTCATTTGAGCAAATTTACAGTCGCGGACCTTTCCAATTAGTGCACCGTGCATGTGATGCTGACAGCATATGAAGCGGCGACACATAATTGTACTCCTCGGAAGCAGATATAGCCCAACGGCAGATAAAACGCATCACCTTGTCCGGCGATTGAGAGAAGAAACGTGATTGCTCCCGTCGAGGATCACAAAACCGCTTCTTATCAAAAACTTTTCGCATTGTTGAAGCCTTCTACAGGAATATTCTAGCACCGAACCTAGAGTGAAAAAGCCTATGTGCTTACTTACACAAGAGCTTTAGAAAATATTGAAAAAATGTCGCAGAGGTGAATCACGAGTTAGAGCAAGCTATCGCCCGATAGCGTTTGCCATGGCAACTCGTCTTAGATTCCCAAGACTGTCACAACGGTTGAGAAGGAACAAGAAATAGAAACGATTTTAAACCGTCCAGGAAAAGGCGAGTGATGTACTCGGTATGTGGTGTTTAACGGCTTGAAGCAGCAAACGGGTCATAAGTAAGTACCTTGCTCAAAGAGGGCAACTATGCAAGTTAACTTACGCCTTTGCAGGAGTACTTTCATGGGTCGGCGAATATTTGCACTCACCGAATGCATTGAAGGCAACAATGTTTTGTTCATTTATGTGCATTGCCACTCGCCTTGGAATGCCTGTTCTCGGTCTGCTAAAATTTGCAGATGATAGTCTACACCATCAAAAGTTGCAGCTCTTTATACTTGTTGCCCTGGTGTCCTTCATTGTCGGGATACTGAAAATTGAAGTTTTGCTGCTTCCAGGTTTTGGGAATGTGAATGAGAATGCTTGAAAGTGTTGCTGCAGTCCGGCTTCATCATCTTCTTCAGCCTGACTACTCCCACTGCAGGGCAAAGGTGCCTCTCCCATGTCTCTCCAAATAAACCCTGTCCTTTGCCAGCTGCGCCTACCCTATGCCTGCAAACTTATTAATCTCATCCGCCCACCTAACCTTCATCTGCCCTCTGCCACGCTTGCCTTCTCTTGGAACTCACTCCGTTACCCTTAAGGACCAGCGGTTGTCATGCTTTCGCATTACGTGCCCTGCCCAATGAAATAAATGATAGAAATAGAATAAATGATACATGGGCACCCTTTGTACTCCTTTTAGTTATTAACACAGGCAAGTGCTGCAGGCAGCGATTCCCTCTCCCACAGGAACAAAAATAAACCACGCCGCCTTTCAAGGCAATTTACATAGGCGTGGTTTATGTGGTATGTGGGAGGTGCCCTCAACATTTTGATAGCGTTCGTTAGTTGCCCGTCTCGACTGCGGAATACGGTTGCAACGAATGAACAAAATGGTACTGTTGTTCGAGTAGAGAAAGAGGCGGGTTATGGCTCAAGGTGCAGATCACATGTCCCCAATGCTACTGAGTAGTGCATCTTCCATGCTTTTGGTTAGCGCTTGAGTACATCCTCGTATGAGCCGAAAAGTAAATAGTGACTCAAGTTGAGATATAAAGGTAAGGTAGGAAGTTACTGCTTTACAATATTTACACTATATTCTTAGCTGCTGATGGTGAACAACGGGCTGTTAGCAAATTGTCAGTGTTGAAAGAGATCAGATGAGAATGAAAAAAAAGTGGGCGTGATTTAGCTTATGTTAAACCAGGAGTGACGCGATGGCTACAGCTGGCCGAGTGGAACTTGCCCAGTTGAGTTGCAGTCAGGCTTTCACCGCTCCGTTTCACTGGGCGTTCCTTCTTCATCTTCGTCCCACTTGACACGGCGCATGCGCACAGCCGTTGCATCTCGGTATCGCCGGCGCGCAGCGCCGCCGGCAGCAGCAGCTGCTCCGCACCACGTGGCTGGTCACTGACCACCCACGTGATTAACCACGTGATCGGCCATGGCGCCGCGCCGCCGGCAGCTGCTCCGCACCACGTGACCAACCACGTGACAACGTGGCGGTGCAGCCACAAGGTGGCGGTGCAGCCACGCTGAAGGCTCGACGTGCTACCGTAATGTAGCTATCGCTAAAAAACCCTATCTTGACAGAACAATTGCACAAATCTATCTCACTTCTTTGCAACGGTTCCATTACAACCAAGCATAAGAGAAAAGTTTTGTTCCCACATCGCACTCGCCCATTCGTCACAGAACAGACCACCGGCGTGTGTCCCATTCTACGCTAACTCCGAATAGTTGCAACGTCTGTAAGCCTCGAAGACAGCTATTCGAAAGGTGAAATGGTTCATACCACCGCAATCTGCCCTCCAAAAGGAAGATGTAGACTTTTGGATGAAACAAAGGGAGTTGGGCGGCGTCTATTTGCTTCTGTGATCTTAGGCCGACTTTCGTTTCCACAAAGAATGAACATCTACAGGGGGCGAGACATTTTGGTTGATGAAAGGTGTAACGTTAAGAGACCGGAAAAGGCCAGAGTGGGTGAGGGAACAAACCCGGGCATATGACATCCGAGTCGAAATCAAGAGGAAGAAATGGGCTTGGGCAGGGCATGTAATGCGAAGGCAAGATAACCGCGGTTCGTTAAGGGTAACGGAGTGGATTCCAAGAGAAGGTTAGCGTAGGAGGAGGCGGCAGAAGGTTGGGTGGGTGGATGGGATTGAGAAGTTTGCAGGCATAGGGTGGACGCAGCTCGCAAAGGACAAGGTTAATTGGGGAGACATGGGAGAGGCCTTGGCCCTGCAGTGGTCGTACTCAGACTGATGATTATGATGCTGGTTACAGACTCGTGAGGCTGACACGCGCTTCCGCAATGAAGGCGATGTATTGAGGGCCTACGGACAGCATCGGGCTGGCGGTTCTCGTGTTTGAGACCCCAGCGTTAGATGAACATAGGAATTTTACAGCAAACGTGAGGAGGAAAGTGTGCTAAGTGTTGAGTAATCATTGAGAATAAGGATCTCTGGTTGTTGCCGCGAATTTGGAAGCTGTGTTGATTTACTGTCGGTAAACAACGACGCCTCCTTTGTTACTCTGCTCTCAGTCCGGCTTTTGGTTCAGCGTCTGGTGGTACATGGTTCTGGGCATTCCCGGATGGATGTTGGCGCTCGCTATGTCCACATTCTACGCCAGACTCTCGGCAGTTTCCGACACCAGCACTTACTACTTCTGAAGGTAAGACAGGCGCCTGATACTGCTAGTTAGGCAAAAAAGTCTTTCGTCGGAAAAAGTTTTTTCGTTGCCGCCTTTTGCCATTGCCTATCTGTATATAAAAGTATATGGCCTACTCTGAAAACTACGTGCAGTCAGATTGCAAAAGATGTAATATTTTCACAAAATTTAAGTAACACTCAAACGCGAACACTGAGTCTTCTCTGCAACTTTGCAATGCAAGAAGTTTTTCTCCCTTAACACGCATTCACATGAACCGCTCAACATAGAAGGCTAGGAACCGCTACAGTATTGTCGATATATCTGAAGTTTTCTTTAAAATCTAAAACCGTTAGGTGGTATATTATACCGCTCAGCTCTCGTAGCCTGTGAAGATATCCCATGGGTGCCCTGTTTTGTAGCTTGCTCTCATAAAATCATCCGTACCAGATTAACACAATATCTTACAAGTGCGTTCACTTGAGGCGACTTCTCGTTTTGCTCTTCCTCGCACAAAGCACCAAGAAGGAAAAGTTTCCCTGAAATATACAAAAACGTAAACAACTCTTTATGAATTCGCAGTCTTTTACTGGATCTTGTGGTCTTGAGGATCAAGGGAAGCTTGTATTAGCTTTATTTTTAACAAGATTTAAGTGCTTACTGAATCTGTACCGAGATCAGAGTAGCAGCATGTTTATAATACAACCACCAGAACCCGACAAATTTTACCAACGTTAGCAGCGATGGTTTAAATATTTGCAATCAGGCCATCATTATCACCGCAGCTACGGCTTTTGAAAGACTACGATATTTAGTAATGCCTGTGACCTCTTTATCCCCGAAAACTTCCTGTTTCATCTGCCCACCGCATTCTCGAGTGCTCCATGCTATGTTCTCTTTCCCTCGGAATCTTGCGCGTTTCCTTTAACGAACATCGGCTATCTTGGGTACCCATGTCAGTAATTGCCCATGGCATTATTGCGACTGATTACCGTAGAACGTAATTGCTGACGTTTCTTTTCTCTAACCACTCCGCTCTGTTCCTGGCATCTAATCCTACGCCTATCATTGTTCTTCCCATCGCCCCCTGCATTGTCATCCATTTAATAGAGCTTGTCGGGCTAGATGGTTCTTTATAAATGCGAAAAAAGAAATGCGCGAACGAGACACGGACGTCGAAAAGGCAAAGACGCACACAAGCGCAGACTAACAACTTTACTACGTGCAGAAATACAAGGTGTATATTTAAGTGATATCAACAGCACACTTTCAATCTAATCGTAAAAACTCCAGCACATGAACAAGTGCCCAGGGAAGTATTTAGTTTACTCTTTTCGGTTAGCGTCCATCTTTTTTCGCATAAGTGAGCGCCGATATGATATAAGGCTATTTGATTTCACTCTTGAGCGATACTGGTGTGTCGCCTTTAATAAACTCAAAGTGCCAACCAAGTGCACCCCACAGCTATTTTATTCTCCTAGCTAATTCACTATTTAGTCCGAGTGCGCGGTCACTACCTTCACAGAGTACATGTATTCTGCTACCACTTCCATTAAGCACTGCCATAGGAAACTGCTTTTTTCTTAACACACTACTGGACGTTACATCAGCTTTATGCGTAATTTTTGCATCCGCAGTTCTGCTTTGCCTAAGTCATTCGTCATTAAGTAATTAAATTCGTCCCGTGAGTCGCTGATGAAGGCCATCAACGAATTCTTGTGGAGAATGGTATTCTGAATAATTCTTAAACCCAACCCTTCTTAATGTATATCTCAGGATACCTACTTCAAAAACGCTTCCAACTTGACCGGATAATTGCTCTTCATGTTTCCATTGTTGTGAGAAGCTAGCGTAATAGGACGGACGTACGTTGCTCGGTGCTAATTATCAAGTGCGGGGCTTTGTACTGCGAGCATAATTTGTTGTCTCTCACGTATCGCTGGCCCGCCATAATAATTCTAGCAACCACGAATGAAATGCGACCTGGCATTGCTATCTGAGGCATATAACAGCTGTTGTCCTTTCCACTGCCTACTTTTAACTTCACTAAACGTAGAGTGGAGGTAAAGCGTCTTGTTTTTCTCCTTTTTCGCCGCAGAATCTGAAGAACCTGCACGACTACCTCTCAGGTGAAGTAAGAAAACGAGAGTACTGAACATTCTGGAAGATCATGGAGTGCACTGGACAAAAGTGTAGAATTGGACAGCACCGCAGGCAACTATGCCTGACAGAAGACATTTCTAGCTTATAGTGCAGTGAGATCTCATTCGCGATTTCGTTTTCTTGTTTCTTGTTGTACATTTGGCTACCTTGAGAATTGTGCCGTCGAAATGTTTCGCGTGCAGTTTAGACGTTGGGTATTACTGTGTATTTGTTTGCCATGACCGATTGTTATGCCTTTTCTCGACATTGGTTTCTTCCTACGGTAATTTGCTGATAATTCATTTTTTTTGCGAGGAATAGCAGAAGCCTCATTGCTTATCTCTTTGGCTTGAAATGTTTTGGCTGGTATTTGTAAATCAGGTGACGACTTCCTTTGATCCAGCTTACTATCTACTGTTCATTGTGCTCATGTTCAGGATTGCATCTGATTTTCTACTGCATCTTTTTTGCGCTTTCCGGAAATCACTCATATTCGCTCTTACCTGCATATTCTTCGGCCAGCGTGACATAGGGGCACTCCCAGCTGCTCTTAGTTTTTGTAACAAAAGAAGCAGGCGAAATTCTTATGGTTCTATGCTTATTTAACTACACACGCTTATATTTATGGAACGTACTGTGTAATGAGTAAGAACCTATTTGTTTTATTGACTCCAACATTCTCGTAGTGAGCGCCTAATGGAAGTTTTACCGACGACTTCTTTGCTTATTGTGCAGCTAATCGTGTATGGCATGTGCGGATACGCTATATAAGATGCGGGTCAAGAAGATCGATGGGGTTTTCTACCATAACATTCCAAAATGCCGGCCATCAATCTTCATTGCGGGAGTGATGAAGTACCTGTTCCTCATTGCGGTTTTCGTTTATCAGTAACGAACAATTCAAAACATCATACCTGATTGGTTTTATAGGATATTCATGTACCTTATCTCCGATGCCTGTGTTAGTCTCTAATGAACTCAAGAGATCACCTGCCGACGCTGTAACATCTGTGTGCACTGAAGAGTGGACAACATGGCAAGTGCCAAGACTTCTGAGTTCAACGACACGGACAGCAGTGCTTAGCCGATTTGGAAGAGAGGAATACAGTGGATTTATGTGTCTTAGTTCTGCTTTGGGTGTTAGTGCTTGATGAATTGAAGAGATAGGCTGCAGACGCTGTGCCACCTGTGCACTAGAGTGGTTAAAATGTCATGTGCCAAGACATCTCTAACTTTTCTCTTCAGCGGGACGCACTACAATGCCTAGCCTGTTTGGGAGAGAGCAATACAGTGGACGCTGTGTTTGGATCACGTTACGCGTTTATCGTTTCGACAAAAGCACGTTTTTCGGCGCCACTTTCGTCATGTGGACATGTGGGTCATCTCACCTTGCGGTGTTGAGCGTTTATAATTAGGGTAGAAAATTTGTGAAGTCATAAAGGTTGTTTCGCATAAAAGCACAGCTGTAGAACACTGCAGAAATCTGAGCATAAGTTCTTGTAATCTGGTGCCGGTTGCATATAAGACGTAACTCCTATTAACAGGGTCCAGTACTCCTGAGGGGCACCCTTAAAGAATTGGCCTTAACAGTGTTCCTAATTACAGTTAGTATGTTCGGACTCACCCGCCTGTTATACGGGTGTCCAGGTTTGCTTAGTGGGCGCGTTATTGTCTTGGACAGCCGCTGCACGGTCCAGGATTAGATCGAACTTTGTTTTAACTAACGGCGATTCTTAAAATTATGTACAGCGTTTGTGTCTAGGCGTTTGAATGTGCTGAGGTTGATAATAAGTGGTAGCAGCTTCCTTGACTGAATAAAGGGTTAGAGCATATCCTTACCAATTTTAAGTTACTTTATACTGGTATAAGCTGCTGACCGAGGCGCATTAGTGGCTAATACATACATGCTAGCTAGCAGTGTAGTTGATATTTTTTAGCTTTAGTGACGGTTGGTGTTAGTACGCAAAATGGCGAGAGATGAGCTGTAAAACACAACTCGTCATCGCATCCTTTCGCGAAATAGCTCGTTCTGCAAGGCCTTAACATTTAGTTTGCATAACCTCCCACATAGGTCAATGTGTAAGTGACAACTTGCCCATGTTTTTCAGATAATTGTACGACTTTCAGTTCGGTACACCTCAACTATTTGTCCTGCGTGTACGTTGCCTTGAAAGCAACGAGAGAGGTCCTTAGCTATGAGGAATCGTAAACTTGTTCTAATTTCATTGTTTCGTTGATGGGAAATGCGGCACTATTATTCCTTATGATGTCGTGTTGAATGAAATACGTTAGAGCGTGACTGCTGCTCCCGTTTTCCCATCGGATCTCTCCAAGATTCGTTGCCACAGAGTCCCTGGTGCGCCGGCGCCCACACGATGCGTCTAGGCGTGGGCAGACGAACGCATTCTGTGACAGCTACAGGCGAACACCTATTGGTGTCGCACCAAGGCTGCTCGCTATGACCCGGAAGCGAATCCTTTGTGCCCACACTGTGACGAGCTCTGCTCTCTATCCCACATGGTGGGGGGCCTGTCAACACAGTCCCCACTTCCCTCTCCCACTAAAGAGACTAAAGAGGCTTGGGAGACCATCCTCCTAGAGTGCTCGATTGTGACAGCACAAGCTGCCCTGGCACGCCGGGTTCGCGAGGCGGCGGGATATTGCGGCATCCCGGACTAGGGACGCGGACCAAGATGTCGGCATTCACCAACTGCACCGGCTCATCCTCTATATTTCCTTAATAAAGGCTTTTTCTCTCTCTCACTCTCTCACTCTCTCTCTCTCTCGAAGTTTCCGTGGCACTTGGAGAAAACACCAATGCAGTGAAGGCCACTGCAACGCTTTATCGTCGCCAATATTTACATGCTTGAGCGCAACAGAAAAAAAGTTGTTTGCGGTGTGTGACTAGCCGTCAGTATCTTCACGCAGTTTATTCTGTACCACAGGCAGCCGCACACAAGAAGCCGCACACACATGAGATGTAAAGCGCAGAGTCCCCATCCAAAAAGGGGGGATAGAGGGGAGGGGCGGAGGCCTCCTGCGCTTGAACTTTGCTGCCGTCAACGGTGATCAGTTTACAAGCTGTTCTCGGTTTCCATCCGCGGATCCAATATTTAGAAGTGGTGTCTTTGACTGGCCCGATTACGGAAACAGTATAGAAATGTCCTAGCGGCAGTTCATTTTTCTAAGGCGCTTTGAATGTGGTAGAGTTTCGGGACATTCATTTGCGGTTTTCTCAGCAACGCAGCCACCATTATGCGAAGTCGGGTCGGCACTTGCTAGCCCGCTTTCAAATCCAACATGATTTTCAAATTCAGAGGCGGGTCCGAGTGCCCGAACTCTGCAGACGCGCCGTCAGAGTTCGACCCCTCCCCACTAAGATGGACAAGGAGGATCATAGTGGTCGTCATCAGGCTAGGGCGGAAGCCTTAGCGCACCACTATGGCAACAAACATGGTGTCTTTTACGTAGATGTAGCTGGGCCTACCTACGGGGGGTGGTACACGGCCGCGGTCATACATCAAGAAATAGAGGTGGATGGGCTTTCCTTTCGAGCCCCAGGCACAACACAAGCTGAAGAGGTTGCCATCGCCCTAGCTGCTTCTGATTCAAAATACGAACACATAATAACAGACTCGCGTTCGGCATGTCGCAATTATGAGGCTCGTTGAATAACTCCACTAGCTGAACGAATACTATGGAACTGCAGCCGGGATACCGATCCTACTCCCCGCTGCCTGGTTTGGACTCCGGGCCATCATGGCCTAGCAGGAAACGAAGCTGCCGACGCGGCGGCCCGAGCACTCATTCACCGGGCGTTCCCATTGGCTCCTTAGCACCTGGAACCTGAAGGTAGCTGCTTACTCTCCTTCAAAGCTATCACATCCTATTATAAGGATAGGCATCGCCTCTACCCGGCCTCTGCAAAGAGACTGGGGAAAGCAAACGAACGCGTTCTACTCCGATTATTCACCAACACAATGCTGTGCCCGGCAGTACTAAAACACTTCGATCCCGCGTTCACTGGCAGGTGCAGATACTGTGGGGAGGTGGCTGACACCTACCACATGGTTTGGGCTTGCCAGCGCAATTCAGCTCTCTCCCCCACCCCAACCCTACCAGAGAGGAATGGGAGGCGGCCCTGCTTGGCTGTTCGGACCTTCAGGCCCAAAAGGCTTTGGTCAAGAGGGCTAAGCTGGCGGCTTCGACCAATGGGGTCCCGGAATAAGGACTCCACCATCAGTTTATATTCCGTGCAGAACTTGCTAGAAGCAGAATGTTTATGTTAGAAGTCTCATAGAAGACTGCTGTTGACGGTTGTGGCAACAAAACATTCCCACTTGATGGTACATCCGTAGACTTGTGATAAAACGCGGGCTGCCTACACAGATCTCTGCATTTTCACAAAGAATGACGATATTGGACGGCCCCGGTTAGTTCTGGTGGTGTATTGGTGAGCAGCACGGATAACGTTAAACCGAAAATGTCGAGGGATTAAAGCGCCTTTTTTTTTTCTTCGTCGCCGCTGCTCATTTTAAGCGTTGAATGTGTGCGTTGTTAGTCTGACAAGGAGTTATACTGGTTTGTTTGCTTCGTTACAAACAATTTATATATGTCAGTTCACCTGCTGAATGCCCAATGGTAGCAGGAGATGAGTCAAGCCCAATGAGAAGGGCTCCTCATTCGCTGTTTGGTACGTTTTCTTCCAGACTATTTTTCGCTTAAGCACCTGGATTGCAGAAAGAAATGAAATTTCCAGCTCGCGTACTCAACAATTGGCGTTGTCACTTTTCTTTGGGTCTGTGGGCAAGCAAACCGTGCAATAATACTCTAAATAATATCGAGTAATGCAGCGAAGAGTCAAGTAGAGTGGAGTAATAGAGTTAAGTAACAAATAGCTTTGCACTAGTTTTAGCACTCTATGCTGTTTAAACTCTAGTTTCACCAGGTTGTTGGACCCGATTCGTGTACTAATTATATTGGCTCTTATTGTGGCTGGAGAAGAAAGGTATGAATTAGAGTGCGAGTCGTGGAGTGGGAAGTTAGACTAGTCACGGTGTTTGCAGTTGTCGTTTTTGAAGCGCAGCTACTGGTGTAAGCTTTAGTAGGGCACAATAGGCAAGCTATAGCTTTCAGTAACTCATGCACCATAGAAGTGAGCATTGAATTCTGAAATCTGTGATTCGTGGTACTGACGGTTCCGATTCCAATGATAACGTATATATTTTGGTTAAGATTTGAGAAGCTTGACACGTTTGCAATCTAATCGAACAGATTTAATACTTCCTGAACTTGAACCCGACAAGGACAATGGTCGACTTTATTCCGAGTTTGATAGTGCTTAGCTTCGTCACGCTCTTTATCATTCCCATATGAGACATGACAGATTTCTCGCAGTATGGTTTGTAACAAGGTTACCCATGCCATAAAAGGAACCCGGCTTTCAATGACTGGTTAGCATATATTGCCACTGAAGAGGAATGCGACATTCCTTTTCATTCATTCCTCTATGCATGAGTGCCGTAAGAAACACGGTCATCAAGACAGTAATTATATATCTTCATTACTTTATTGCCGTTAGCTCGCAGTTGGAGTGGAATACTTGGGTGTCTTGTGTTCTATTTTTTTTCACAAATGGGCAGTCTGCAGCAGTATGGATATTTAGCATCACGCCTTTTGTCTACACAAGGGCTTTGAAAATGCGCGCACCTGCACAGAAGTAGAGAAATAAATAATAAACAGTTGGGTGCATGGCGCACGAGTACATTCATAAATACGTGTTTTGTGTGGGGCGCTCGCTTGTATTATTTTGTTCCCTACTCATAGCATGGGTCAGAATGAGCGCCACTGATGCCAGAACAAAAGTTCACGCGAAATTTTGGCGTACCGAATGAACGTCATACGTAAAGCAAGTGCAATAATAGTGGTGCTGCATGCATAACCCGAGCCTGGCGCATGATGGCCTTAGCTGCCTATGTGTCATAAAACCCAACCCAACCCAACACAACACAACACAACGCATGCATAACCTTGGCAGCATAAAATTTAAAAGATTTAGATAGCGACGTGACGCAATCATGACGCAATAGAAAAAAGGTAGGTAATAATTAAATGAAGTGGCTGTGGCTAACGGTAGAAAATGTGACCTTATGACACATGCATAAAACACCTTAACAGAGTAGTCGATATTGATGCCTGTGGCGATTTTGCTGAATCAAAGAAAACGCTTACGCAAAGCGGAAAAGCGGAATTTAATGCAAACGGTTTTAGAGTATTTCCAGCTTAGGGCGGAAGATTTTTTGCATTAAAGTTAAGGTAGAAGATAAAACGAGAGAGAAGACACCTGAAGTTTGAATGGCTCAAAGGAAGAAAACCGAGAAGACAGAGATACAGAAAGAGCACCGCTGGCGCTGGCGCTAGCTGGCGCTTATCAGAGTTCATGGTGATTACGGTGCATGGTACTAAATTCGTATGAGTACCGTTTGTATCCTATATTCCTCCTTTGACAAGAGATGAGGCATATTGTATAGAATGTGAGCTACAAAATACACGTATTTTTCCCCAACTTACGTTACGGTTATCAGTGTCTTGTTCTCTGGATCACAGTATTGTAATAAGCACTCGTCAGGCGCAGAGCGTCCCAATTCTTTGGGATTAAGTTCAGTGCCCTGGTCAGAATAGCATTCTAACGAAAGAGAAAAAAAAACAGTGCCAATAAATAATCGGTGACGCATAATTTGTTTCATAAAGAGTGCTGATAGATAGTGATACGTTGAAACCAATATTTAAGTGAGGGATGATTCCATGCTAAACAATTACGATGTCAAGACCATTTAGGACATGCCGAGGAGTACAAGCAGCATCACTGGAAGTCATGGAAAGATCGAGAATTTTTTCTTCGCGGTGCTAGAACCCTAAACTTATGCCCAACTTGGGATCAATAAACAAAAAAGAACGTTGTGTAGGCAATTTTTGTTTTTGTAAGGATGCGCAATAAAAGACTATTCCTAACGCGCTGAATGTTTCTAAGGTTCTGCAGAAGACGTCAACCACTCAGATTTACTTTTTTAATTAAAAATAGACGTGAGTGTTTTCAGAAACTGAAGGCACCTATTTTAAGTCAGTCTGTAAAAGGCTAGGATATTACTTAGTTTTGTGGCACCACTGCTAGAATTCTTCTACAAATATGTAGTACCCATCATGGGTGTTTTCTCAGTGTGGTAAAGGGTGATATTTTTTGGGCATACACTAAAGCTTTCTGCCCTGAGGGCAATCTACATGGATCGAAACCGTACTGAAATAATGCGCGCCTGACCGCAAGATATCAGAGCTGTCTGTGTTTAATGTGGCTGAAGCCGGCGTTGGTCCTGTAATCGTGGACTGTGGGCATCTGTAGAGATCCGCTCCACGTCAGCTGCAGGAACTATATAATTTGACAACGGCCGACTTTCCTACGCCTGTCCTAAGGCGAATGTTCTCGCTAATTGGGCGTATATTGGTTTCACGCGGGTTGCTCTTATTTAAGTGCTACGGGCATTCAAAATCAAAATCTCTCAGCGTTGCTGTGAGGTATGCGCGAAGAATAAGCAAAATCGAAATCATTAGAGTTTGCGAAAGGCGTTTTGTTGATTATGGTATTTCAAAATGTAAGCGTCAAATACATATTTTCAAGCCTGTTTCGTTTATTTCGCATTCAGAAGCATTAATTTTGGCCAAGAAAAAGGTTCGAAACTATGCTTACTTTCTGGATCACGGACGGGAGTTTTTTCGGAACCATCTGTGACTTGTGCTTTTAGCACAATCGCCACAAGCGATGTCAGCAATACTCTTCCTCTAACAACTTTCATCATAATATCTACATATGGGAGGATGCTTATCTCGTCTGAAAAAAAAATACATTACAAGTATTACGCCACCGTACTGATATTGGGCACCCATGAACCTCTGAGTTCATGTCCTGCGTTAATAGGAAAATGTGCAACATATGTATTATCTGGTGTCATTTCCGAGAAATTTAAGATGCTGGTGAATTTTTGAATTTTAGTGAGAACAACTACGCGTTTTTTAATTCGCAAAATAGCTTCGGCTACAAGTATTCAACACAAAAAGGAAGACATTCTACATTTTAAAACTTATTGGAAACAGGAATCCAATCCATGTTTCTGCAATGTACCACAACGTTGAAACGTTCGTGAACAGTGTTCATGAAGGAGTGACAAGGTTCATGACAACTTTGTGTGGCTGCGCTTGATTGAAAATTGTTACTTGCAAAGCATTCATATCCTCTGAAATGATTGCTGGAGAATGTTAAAATATGGGCACGTGTGGCAAAACACGATAAAAATTTTCAAATCGTGGCATCATTTTAGTTTTGATGGAATATCAACAAAACAAATCTCACAGGATAATATATCTACTACTTTCCTGTTATAAAAAGCTAGCTCAAGCTGAAATAATAATTTAAAAGGGTATTCAAAGTTTTAAAATGTCGCTATTTGCCCCAGCCATGGGGACAGTGACGCGGCTCTCCAAAAGAAACGAATCCTTCAGTCTTACAATGAATGCTTAATAAGTTGCTTTCACACGCACCAACACGATATTTGTGAGCTTGTTCGCAGGGAAGGTGTCGCATCCAGACGCTAAGCGGCAGTGTTTTTTCACATAGAGGGCTTCACACTTCGTGGTTGTACAACCAGGCCTTGCGTTCAGCCTGGCTTCGTGTTAGTTTTAATTGACAGCAGGCTACGCAAAGTTTTGTTTTTTTAGTATCACGGTGGTTGTTTTCGTGCTTTGCACCTGTCGAATGGAGACTAGATCTTTCTCGATCAGCAGTACGTCACCATGCGATTTCTGACATGATTGCAGGTTGCACCGAACCGAGATTACTCCATCGTGGCCACATAAGTAGCCGCTCAGGCTGTGTGACATGTGTGCGGTGTTTAGATTCGAAAGATACTTCGTGCAGTTCCTGACTGTCGCATTCCTTCATTTTTTCCATCTTGAAATGCGCCATTAAAGACAAAAATCACAATTAAGGTCATTTTTCTAGATTCAGGTGAGTCTAAAACACAAGGAAAACAAATTGGAGGCTTTAGAAAGAAAAATAAAGACATAATACAGACTTTTGACCGCAGAGAAAACCACGTTGTTAACCTCTGCCTTACATGCTGCCTGATGTTAAGACAGTGCTAAAATGCTGCTGCAATAGTGCTGCTAAAATAAGGACAGCCAAAATCTCTTCAACTGTTCATAAGCGAGGACGAAACATTGGTGGTGACAAATGAATGCTTTAGTAAAGTTTAGTATAGGGTGTCCGCACCGTATGACTTATATCAAGTAACGCGGTCCCCAACACACAGAGCAAAGCAGGGATTCTCTGTCAGTGGATATAAAAAATGAAGGCGCATTAAAATAAATACCATGAATTGAGGGAAATATCCAGCCATAATTTGAAAACCTAATTCTGGGGCTAAATTGTAGTTTAAAACGGAAGCTTATACAAAACGTTTACAACATGTGCCCTCCTAATGATTCGTAGATAAAACAGTTCACAGATAAAGTGTCGGAAAAGAAATATATGCAGTGTGATGTAAAACGTATTAAGCTATCGAAAGTATTCTGTCATTTTGTTAGCTTTGCGAGGCGACGCGGCCTCGAAACCATAATGGCTAGGCTAACGTTCAACTCTTTTTCAGTGTGGCATTTGCTACCGCTGGCCCGGCGTAGGTAATAGAATATAGATTCGGTATATCTCTTATACACACTTCTTTTTATCTCGAACATGCTATACGCTAAAGATACGAGGTAAAATAAAGAGCAAGAGCTTACTTGTGACTGGCGACTAGAGCTTTGGGAGAGCTACTGATTAATCAGAGGGGAAGAAGTTGAGTTGTCGTCGCTGAGGCGATAGGCCGAGAACTCGCATTTCTTCAGTGGCCTTCAAGTTCAGCGCTCTCTGACCGAGTACGCATCCTCGGGAAGTGTGAGACCGCCGCGCGACATGTATTTCGTCGGCGATGGTTTGTAGCTCACGTGATGTTCATAACTGACACCTGGAGAAGCATCAGTTCCGACACATGGAAATGCACTCATACATCATGGTCCTGCTTCGTATAACTTCGACAAGAGGAGGTATCGGCAATGATCGCAATAAAAAAAGTGTTCTGCAAAGTAATACCGTCCAAATAGTAGACGCTTTCTGCCCTGTTTCTTCGTACGGAGGCGGCATATTCGCGGAAGCAAAAGGGCACGCGGGTTCTTTGACGTCTTTTTTTTTTGCCGCGTGTGGAATGATGTTCTGGAGGAGTTGGAAAGGGCGAATTTTATGTAAATTGGAAAAAATCATTCCTTAAAGTAAAGCAAAAACATGTGGATTGCGAGTTCAATGACCAGCCTTCAAGCTGAAAATGGTAGGAATTCAGCCGGCAGCAAAAATACGAAAACCACACTTATCTCCCCGACTCGCAAAAAGTTGAGACTTGTGTTTAACGGAGGTCTACACCAAAACCGACGGAGCATCTTTGGAGTCAATTACAAGACGACAATAATGCGTATTTTTATTATGCTCCGCATCGTAAGGCAGCGGTATTGAGGGGGAATGGTTTTTCATGACGAGCGACATGACGAGCAACCGAACGCCGTAACCACTCAGCCACCGCGGCGGCTGACAGTCATTTCAGGCAAGCACTCATCTTGCATATAATTTGCTCGAATCTTTTGTGCTTTCGATACGGCGCCACGCAGACGTGAGCGCTATAAGCAATCCTCATGCACCAAGGTGCAAGCAAACAATATATTGCCAAGAAAAAAACGACTAATCTTGGTATGATTTTCCGGCTATGGGGGATGCCAGTAATTTCTCTCAGTAACCGCAGCTGTGGCGTCGATATTTGAACATCCGCTTCGTATGCGGAAAATCTGGGTTTGGTACAAAGAGCAGCCGGGTATCCACCGGTGAAACCAAAGATAGCTTGCGTTCGTCTGGCCAGGTGCTTGGCTTAAGTGGGACAGATTGTTTGAAAAATGGGTCTCTTTGCTCAGACAGTGTAGAAAAATTTATGTTTTCCCATGTCGTTCTCTGCCCAAGCTGCCTTGAGCCATAAAAAAACATCATCATCATCATCATCATCATAAATAATCACCAGTTTCTTGACGATTCCTGTCATTACAGCTGCCGTCGCAGATGCATTCCTTGTACTCTAAGCCTGGAAATCTTTGTGTGAATGAAAGAATATATTCTTTTTTCGTGCACCAACTCTAATGACATAATAAATTTATTTGCAAAGCAGTGGGCTCATTGCTTACATGAGTGGTGAGGCCGTTACGTTCTTTTATGGCTGCGATATTACATATATGCTGTCACTTGATTGGGCGCACATAATTATTTTATTGGTAGTGAACTCGAGAAATAGTAATGACATGATTTGATGTGAACATCGGAGTGTACGATTCCTACAATCTACAGCGCTGATACCGATTGGCAAATTTATGAGACCCGGCGAAAGTGTCTCATACAGATTTAGCTGCGAAATTGTTTTATATATCCGTCATTCTCTGAAAATTTGGGTTCATTACGCTCATATTACATCCCCCGCGACGCTCTTTGCGGTGTTCTTTCTAAATATCGAAGCAGCTAGGTTGGCTACGCGAAATATGAATCTGAGGGGGAAGACGTGCAACCTGGCGTCGACGAAAAAGACCTTCCCTGAAAACTGGGTACGTGCCGTGTTTTAGTTGGAAGAAGAAGAAGAAGAAGCGTCGGTTCGGACGGTCCTGCAGGCGTAAAACATCCCAGTTATATTCCGCCCTGCAGCCTTCAGGACCTCGAAGTGGCAGTCCTTCCACTGAAATGGGTGAGCGTGGGGTTTCAGAGAGCACGGACAATTAGGAGTATAGACCACTACTCTACCCTTAGCGATATTAGGCTACCTTCCCTTCGCATTACATTCTGTGGCCGTGGTCATTTTTGTCTTCTTTATTCCTCCCAGCATACCAATAGCTCATGCTTCTTTCTCTTATCCACCTTGCTCTTTTCGTGTCTTTCAGCGCTGAAGCGGACATTTCGGTTTCCTTAACTCGTAGAGCTATCCGCAACCTAATCTCGAACCATTCCTATAGTTAGTCCTTCAACCACAACGATGGCTGTTAGGAAGATAGTAGTGTTCTCTAATTCCTTCTTAAAGGATTGCTGATAAGCTGCTACACATCTATTGAGACTTCATGCCAAATGGACTCCAGCTCGTTCATACTCTCCTTAGTTTCATCTGCTAGGTCTTGGAATCTGCGCTCACTGCGTGGCCGTGATAGGTATAATCTCTTACGGCTCTTGCAAAATCTCAACGACTGTCGTAATTAGTTGGTCCATTCTCGGTCTGAGCATTTTTTCTATTGTATTATATTTTACTGCCAACATTAATTTTAGCGCTTTATGGCCTTAACCATACTGCCAAATTCATTCTCAGTTACCACGCAAGGTATTATGCTCAGCAAATCGAAAATTACTAGAGCGTTCCTTGTTGACTTTAATCCTAATAATTCCCTTTCGAACTCTAAAACTGCTTTTGGAAATGTGTGGTGAGGAATATTGAAATTAGGGGTGCTTTTTTTAGACACACATTCTGGTTAGTATTTGATCGTGTTGGAATTCATATAAGCTTCTCGCTGTGGAGTACTTTTAAGTATTTTCTAGCATCTCTATACAGTGTCTTCAACACCCAACAAAACAGTCTCTAAACGAAGAACAGAAGTGCTCTAGCTTTCAAAAATGCAAGGCTGTGCTAAAATCTGGAGCAACAGAAAAGAACTGTTGCACCCTTGCATCAACGTACTGCCGCAGATCGATTTCATTGAAGTTTTCGTAAACATTGCTTACGACCTGAGTTGCTTTTTGACATATTTGAAATATTAATTAAATGAAGGAGAGGAAATCTTGTGCTGCGGGAAACGACAGCAAAGATAACAGCGACAGCTCTGATGCATCACTCAACCTCGCGAGAGGCTTTTTTTATTATCCAATTTTTTTCTGGTCTATAGTAGACACGGTGCGCCAAACTTGGAACAGAGTCCCAGCGTTCGCACTGTGCACTCTGCGCGGGACAACATTGTTTCTTTGGAAGAGATCGCGCTGTCAAAGAGTAGCCAGGTGGATTTTTTGAATTTTTGAAATTAATATACACTGCCCTTCTCGAAGGTTTTGTAAGGTTATTGCGTTTCAACATGTTAGAAACTAGGACATCAGCTCTTGTTTTAAACTTAACTTAAATGTCTGGACTGTTTCTCGCTTACACGTTAATTACCATAAAGACAACAACGCAAACTGAGACGTGCAATAGGGCGAAGAACACGAGGAACTTAGATGTCGCCCTCCACTTCGTAATGCTTCATAACCAAGTAGGCCGCCAAAACGTCTTGAGCTTAAATATATTTCGCGCAAAGGAGTATTTACTCTTCACATGCGTAATTTAGGATGTTTACGGAAGTGTATATTGTAAGCAGAAAATTACTAGCGTTCTTTGCAGCTAGCTTCATAGCGGGTACGTACACTAGGACTTTACTTTTCAAGTCAATCCTTGCAAATATTTAAAAGTTCACCTGCGTCCTTCTCACTGTCTAAGTTATATCATTTCGACTCATTTAAAATAGCGTCGATATTATTTTTGAAGGCTGTGTTTTTATGCCTTCCCAGCCTTTAGTACCCAAGAGAAATTTCGCAAGAACACCAGTGTAATGCGCCAGCAATTTTTGAGTGACTCACAACAAAGCAAGGAGCCTGAGCATTTTTTCGTTCACATTTCAGATAAAAGTCGTAAGTAAAACTATTTTTTCCTTGAATCGTAGTAGCTGATGTGTCGGCATCGGTCACATTCCCTTCTATTCTTAAGCTGCAAAGGTGAGATTTTACCACTCACGAGAAGAAAGTATTTTATGAATGAGGGCAGAGGTTCCTCATGAATGACCCTGCGCCCACATGCAGTAGGTGTGGCAATCGATCCCGAGGGCTGCCTGGTACTTATCGCTGATAAAATGTGTGCAAATATTCCCCTGGCCTGATGGTTGGCTTATACGGTCTGATTGCTTGGAAATTGGTTCACGACGTCTCCTTCTGTAACAATAGCTTGTGCAATGGCGCTGATTGGCTAACGCTGGCCTTGCGCCGTGAAAATCGATCATCGCCATCGCATTTTATGAGCCATTGGGTAACAATTTGCCGAAAACACAAAAAAATAGCACTTTAGAAGAATATAATAATTTTTTTCGGAGTGATAGTTACTTGTTCGTGAAGCATAGAAGAATGTTTGTGCGAACTTGAGAAAAATGTTCTCGTATTTTTCAGAGGTCACAGAACGTGAGGGAGACTCACGCGAGGAAGACAGTAAGTCAGGCCGCCTTCAGAGTCTCCTCACTTTCTATGCCGAGTTCACCGTTGACGCTTTGGTTTCAGGGCCCAATTAGAAAACACAGTGGCATTTTAGAGACCACCCGGAATGAAATAGGAAAAGAAGCAGTGCATGAATTGCAGGATATTAATTCGGACAACCCCGACGAGGACCCAGGATACGACACTCCAGCTCACGATTCACGGTACACGGTACACTGGTACACGGCATACCATGCACAGCGGAGCCGCCGGAAGCGCTCGTACACGCCACTAAATGCACCTCGCAACTTCCTGGAGGCGCGCGTGACGTCATCGCAGTTTCCGGCGCTCGTGGCACAGCGCGTGACCGCCGCCGGCGCGGCGATACTTAGTCCCGTGATGCTCCGCGCGAAAGGTTACGGACCTCCTTGGCCACTACAAGCCAAGTACACACATGAAGTCACGTAATGCAGTGGTATACTTAGCAGCACTTAGTTACTCTAATTATTTGTCTCACTAATTAAATTGTCTCCGCACTCATTTTACTCATTAGCTCATCACTAAGCCCAACTGTCAAAGACACGCACTTACTGATGAATAAATTTCTTCCACTTAATTACTCGTATTAGTATCTCACTAATCAGCTCGACTATCGTCCACTACACACAATAATTATGGCATCACTAAACCAGAAATTCGCTGACACACGCACTAATCGCTAATTCACTTTAATCCTGCTAATTATTCATTAGCATTTCACTAATTACCACGTATACAGCGCACTGTAGTGATAAGTGCTGCAGTAAGCTTCAATTAGGGAACATCATGCGCACATCCCCGCTATTGTACCTCAACAAAGTCAACCTGCCTACTCTGTAGCGAGGTTTCGCGACACATTGGCGGGCGCAGAGGTTCAAGTTACAGCAGACATCGACGGAATAACGCCGGGTTTTTCGCTGAAAAGGAGCCTTAAAACTATTGCTTGAAAAGTAAATCAATGCTAGATGTAATACACTTTGAGAAAGTGCTTTGGCAGTTAAATGTACTCAATTTATATGGCAATGCCTTAAAGCTTAAAAAAAATTTAGCACAAGGTGGCAGGGCTAAAGAGCGTAGTGTTTTTTTTTCAGTAGCTGGACGAGCGCCTAATTTACTTTTTCATTGCAGTGGCAACCGAAGTCGAGTAAGTAGAAAAATGACGTTGGTTTTGTACGCCGTAATAGAGGTGCAGTTTGTCTGTTCTCTCTCGTTCTGACCCGTGCCATTATTTTCAGTGTCCACCGCTGCCAATCAACGTCGAAACAAACCACGTGTAATTTGGTAGAAATGTCAGATAATGCAATAAAACTTGTGCAGCCGTCACCTAGGCGAAGTTCTATACATTGTTTCGAAAAATTTTACGCAGTTTACAACTAAGCTTTTGACGTTATTATTACGGCAGAGTTTTCAACTGAGTTCTTGTCACTTCAGCGGGCTTCGGCTACAGTTGTATTCGAGAGAACGTCGTTCATTGTTTTTATCACAATGCAAGTCACTACAAATGTTCCTTTCGCAGGGAAGGCTGGTTGCTCTGGTGGTGCTGGCTGGTGGGCTGCGTCTTTGTCGCTTTGGGCTTCCTTATCTGCCTGATGCTTGTCATTGGCCTGCTGTGGCTGGGTGAGAAAGCCCCCCCCTCCCCCCCCCCGTTCTCCTCATTTCTCGGGTATATAGTGTATCGTTCAAAAAGTCACTCAGGCAAATCTTCACTTCTGATGTTGTTCTTAGGCACTACTCAGATTTATGAGAATCAAGATCAAAAGTTGAAAATTTGCTTCGGGGACTTTTTTGAAGTCCGAGGATTCAGTAAGGTTTAACGCTTTTTAACTTCTTGGTTGATGCGTCTCGGTATACCTTTCTGAATATACGAACAAAAGATAAAGTGAAAAATCGGTTGCCATAAACGACCCGGCGATCGACGTCGAAACTCTATTATCATAATTCGGTGGAGTTTAGATTGTCATGTTACCACAGCTCCCATTTTCTTCACTTGAGGTGCCCACGTTTTATTTGTATATTTTTACTTAGACAAAGAAGAAACTCCCAGGACGTCTATTGAGGCTACATACAAGCCCGTGGCTACACTAGCGCCGCCCATCGCCACCAGCGCCACCTCGGAATTTACCACAACGACCGCGGCGACTACCACAACTGTCCCGACTACCACGACGACCACCAGCAGCACCACCGTAACGACAACCACGAGCACCACCACAACGACGACCACGAAGAGCACATCGACGACCACAACCACAGCGCCTCCTAGGAGTGAGTTCTTCTAGAGCTGGAGTGTATGAATACTAGCTCATCTCTCAATCCTGCTCTTTTTCCTCAAAGCTTTGAGCCAAGAGTTCTCACTGTTTTAATCCTTTTGAAATCGTTCTGTATCTGTGTATAACACATACAGCGCATGAATTTTCTGGATGCAACGTGCTGTGTATAGCTCATATGAATGTCGTCACAACACTGGCGCTCTCTCATTACGCTGTGTCAGCCTTAAAGCGACCTGTGACAAAGAAATGTGGTTACACCCTTAACACGATTACGCGTATCTGGGAGTAAAAACGGAGTCAGCTGTTCTTTAGCACACTCCCTTTCACAAAAGGGTGTACGCCAGAGGATAGCTTACTCCATTTTTACTCATTTCTGTGTAGAGTTTAGGAACACACGTAAATAATGAGTGTTTGGCACAAATCCTAACTAAGGAGCTTCCAGTGAGCGGCTTCGAACTTGGAAGGTTGAATTAGTATTGCTTTTAAGTGCACACTTAGAGAAGAAATGCCCTTAAATCAAGAGTTCCAAATATGACGCGGTAGAAAAGTCGAGAATGGGCTCTGCTTTTTAAACGACCTAATCTAGTTTCAGTTTGCCTGTAGGGGAACGAACAAATGCACAATTAGAATGCCGCCAGTCAGTGTACTGAAACGTTTTCCGGATACAGCAGGAAAGTGAAGGAAGTTGTTTTTGAAGCGAAAGGCTTCACTACGGTAGGTAAACCAGTCGTCGCGTAGGCCGGATAATGACCTTGAGCGACCTTCAGCCCAACCACGTTAGCCGTGTATGACCATATGTGCTACGGTTGTGCGGTTATGGTCAAAAAGCCCAAGGGGTCAGCTTCTGAATGCAGCAGCGCGGCTGCTTTTGCATGCTCATGAACCCAGATCTTACGAAGGCAGAAGGAACTTGCGTCTTCAAACCTGCCAAGCTTAGGACTGTCAAACTTGCCAAAGAGCTCCGCTGCTCGACTTGAAAGTAAACCCTTTGCGCTGTATTTTTTTCACAAAAACTGTACGTGTTTGCTACTCTAGAAATTACGCTTCTGACCAGGGCCCCACGGTCGAGCACAGGAACATTCCGATGTGTAATGAACGCTTCCTGGCAACGCAGCATGCAGCTGGTGCTGCCACCGGCGTCCCTCCCCCTGCTTTGTGCTTCCCGCTGCCCTCTCCTGAGTGTATTTGTTCTTCCGTTTCCTTACCGAACAGGAATTCTCAGTGACTACTCTTCCTCAATGAGAGGTGTGCGTTCTTTTAACACCAATGACAACCTCTCCTTTTGCCTTTGGCACTGGCCACCACGCGCTTCGACCAAGAGCACTGAGACGCTGGCTTCTCGGCAATCACAAAACTAGCGGTATAGGTAGGCTTAGCTTCCTTCAAGGGCAGCAAATAGCTGAAGCAAGAATATGGTAACCAATGATGTTATGCTGATGCCGACGTGCTTGATTTTCTATCTGCTTGGATGAGTTGACGCGATAAGCGTGGTAGCTCGTTCAGCAGCGCGGGCAATCCCTACGTTAGGATGGTGACGCTTGAGTAGCAGTATTAGCAGTCGTGCCTGGCATCCTATGTTGGGGATTTTTCTTGTGGATAGTCGGCTGCCATGAAGTGGAATTTCCCGTCAAGTGCATGCCAATTTTGCTTTGGTCAGCGTCGGACTGTATTGCTCGGTGTCCACAATAAGTGAAAGATATTCGAACGGGGCTTCATGAAACACAGTATCCAGTCGGTGTTGTGGCATAGTGTTAAACAGGTGTCAGCTTCAAATCAAGAGAATTGAACTGTAATAAAGAACACCGCATGCGTAGCACAGAGTTATGTGACGTTCCTTGTGTGTGCTACTAGGGTCCGCGTTCGATGGCGCGGCATAGACGGAGCCCCCAGTGGCGGCAAAAGCACTCAAGGGAAAGCAATTCAGCTGGAAGAGAGGAGATCGGCGACAGCCGGTCTCGTTTTGGAAGCAGCCAGCACACATGTTTCTACTGTATATGGCTGCGAGCAACTTGAGTGGGATTGCTTTCAGGCCTGCCGCCATGGACCGCACGGAGAAGACCCAGGTGACGGCTGCGTCCAATTACGGAGCCATACTCGTTGAGGGTGAACGACCAAAACGAAGGGGTTTAAGCACAACCGGACCCCCTTTCCATAGTGTCGGCACGTGTCGAACACCGCCGCCGCGGGGAGGCGGGCGTTATCTTCCCCAATAGCCGTGACCGTGCCGGGGACAAAGGGCCTCGTTTCGGCGAGCCTCGCCCCGTGACAAGACGGCGGGCATCATCACCAACACTCTTGAGCACATCCTAGGACAAGGGACCACTTTCCCGGCCTTTTAGTGACCTCGCGTTCCGGCCTTGAGTGGCGAGTGTCATTTGATGGAGAACGGAGGTCGGTGACCCGCGGTAACCGTCAGCGGGCCAGAGACCGTCTACCACAGCCGACGCTACCTCGACGACAACCTTCTTTCCCTCGGACTCAACACGTGACGGGGGCGAGACCATAAGTGCGGTGGTGTGTTTGTGCGCCCAAGTGAAAGCCCTAGGCCCCTCCCACTCCGGCGTGGGCGTCCTCAACCTAGGGAATGTGGGGAATGAGGATATAAAAATCGACAAGGAGTACGGTAGAAAGAACGCTCAGGACGACATCGTTCGCCAAGGGGGCCTTCAGCGCCGAAGCCCGACGGCGTGTAGCTTCTGCCAGCAGCCGTTCGAGCTCAACTCCGGAGCCCCTCCATCGTCCCCATGAAGTCGTCGGCACGTAAGCTCGGACACCCCAGCCTCTGATGTATAATCATAATCATGTATAATTATTGAATATACCTGTTTGTTTAAACTGAGCCATACGGTGTCTCTTTGCCTCTCCGTCCCGTGTGGACCTGCGCATTATGGGGGGTCGTCACACTGGTGTCAGAAGTGGGGTCTCAAAAGCAAATGCCCTCTGAATGCTGCGACATTCATGACTTCAAAATTGTAATCAAAAGGGAGTCATGGGACTGATAGTGGGACTTTTACCCCCATTTGGGAGGCTTGAGGCACCGGAGGGCTTGAGCGAAAAAAAAATGTCTGTATCTGAGGGAGCTCCCACTCCACAGCCGTCGCTCGGAGCAAGCATGCTGGCATTAGGAAGCGTCATTCCGACGTTTACGGGAGATAAGACAGGGGTTCCAATCTGCGATTTCTTTTCCATGCTAGAAGAGATTGGGAAAATGGGGGGATGGTCCGATGCTGAAATGCTGGGAATGGCGAGGTGTAAGATGGCAGGAGCTGCTCATGATTTTGCATGGCGAGACGAAAAAGTAAAATCCACAAAATCATTTGCGGAATTTAAGAAGCTCGCGTTTGAGCATTTCGACACTGAACCACGTCACGTGCGGGTACAGAGGTTCCGTGACGCCGGACAGATGGTAGGGGAGGACGTGCGAACGTTTGCGTCGCGGCTTCAGCGCTTGGCGCGCGATACGTTAAGCAGGGAGGAGGAAGGAGACCAGCTAAAGAAGAAATACGCGGAGGATATACTTAAAGAGGAAATGACCGCTTTGTTCGTGGCTGGTCTGCAAGACCCCGTGCGCCGGTTCGTGCTCTCGCGCAAGCCGAGCAATTTCGACCAAGCCGTGGCGGCCGCATTGGATGAGGAATGAAATGAGGCGTTAACGACAGCCGCAGCGAGAGTACGCGTCATACAGATAGCGGTGCTCAACCCTGAGGTTGCTCTCTTGACAGAGCGGTTAGATCGCTTAGAACAGCTGCTATCTCAGCAGGTGGAACGCCAGGTTGAAGCGCGCGCTCAACAGCGTCCATTCGCTGGAAACCGGAGACCGCCACAAAGCTACAGGCGCGGTATGCGAGATTTTGAAGAAATCGTATGCTTCGGTTGCCAGGGTCGCGGACACATCGCCAGGTTCTGCCAAAACGTGCGCCCTGGGGAGCCACCAAGAGAAGCAGGCGAGACACGCCCTAAGCAAGCCTACAGCGGAGCTCCAGATACCGAGACAAAAAAACTAGATAGTCCTCCCCATCCTGAGGAGCGTGGGGAGGGAGCAGTGGATGATGAGGTGGTGGTGGTTTGTGTGGCCGACGAGGCATGCCCTGTTGTGCGTTGCAAGTTAAATGGTTGTTGCATGGAATTGTTGATAGATACGGGGTCAAAGGTGACATTGCTTAAGGAGAGCAGTTTTAACACGCTTCGAAGGAAGGGGGACCGCGAGGTGTTGGAAGCGTCTGGTGGTATGGCAACCAAATTTGTAGGCATAATGGGAGATCCTCTTGGCATAAGTGGACTCTACCGGTTACACTTCTCTCTCGGCGGAATTGTATTGGAGCACCCCTGCTACGTATGCCCGGACACGGTGTCTCTGCCAAACGGAGTGTCAGGTATATTAGGGCAGGATTTTTTGAGAAAAGGGAAGGTAGTAGTCTCATTCTCTGAGGAAGAGGTTAATGCGGGCGGATCAAAAGTTCCGTTTTTGAACAGGAGAGGGGCTGAGATTCGCATTACGGATATTGACACCCGTCAAACAGTGGGATCATTGGAGAAGGTATATTCGCGGGTTGCCGTCAGGCTGGTCGATGAGGCGGTCGTCCTTCCTTGGTCGGGGCACATTTTGTACGCGTGTGTGCCTTCAGATGTAGAGAGCGGCGCCGTGGGAGTGCTTGAGCCGGTCGACTCTCTCAGCAATGGCCTGAAGGCAGCCGCGTGCCTCGTGACAGTTAATGACGCCCACAGAGTGCCGCTACGGGTGGTTAACTGTAGCCAACAGCCACTGAGCCTTCCCAAGAACAAAACATTGGCTTTCTTCACCTCTGCGATAGAGAAACGTGAGCCCACAGATACGGTACTCGCAACTGTAGAGCATGCTAGTCCTTCGGCTGCTCCAAAGACGTCGTTCGATCTTTCTCACGCAAAATCCAGGGAGAGGGAGGCTCTGGCTGGTTTGCTGAACGACTACTCGGAGGTATTCGCCGCATCCAACCTCGATTTGGGCTGCTGTGGCGTTATAAAGCACATGATAGAAACCGGCACTTCATCGCCCGTTTACCAGCGTGCGTACAGGATTCCTTACTCCCAACGTGAGGAGATGGAGTGGCAGGTGCAGGACCTGATTGATCGCGGCATTGTCGAACACTCAAAGTCACCCTGGGGAGCACCAGCACTATTGGTGGAAAAGCCAGATGGCTCGTATCGATTGGTAGTGGACTACCGCAAACTAAATGCCGTAACTCGCATCGATCCATACCCCATCCCCAATATACAGGAGACGCTTTCTCAGCTGGGCTCTGCCAGGTACTTCACGGTAGTGGACATGGCGGCGGGATTCTGGCAGATAGCAATGGATCCGGCAGATGCCGAGAAAACGGCATTCAACACGCCCTCAGGGCACAATGAATGGAAAAGAATGCCGATGGGTCTGGCGAACAGCCCTGCTGTCTGGCAGAGAACCGCTGATGTTATCCTGGCAGGTCTTCTGGGGAGGCTGTGCTTCGTGTATATGGATGACATAATCATATACAGTGGCAGTTTTGAGAACCATTTGCGCGATATTGAGCAGGTTTTGGTGCGACTGAGAGGAGCGGGTCTCAAGCTGAAGCCCTCTAAATGCCAATTCCTCAAAAACGAGGTGAAATACCTCGGGCACGTTGTTTCAGCTGACGGCGTGCGACCGGACGCTGAGAAACTAAGGTGTGTCTCGGATTTTCCATCCCCGACTAGCGTCCGCCAGGTCCGGCAGTTTCTCGGCCTGATCGGTTACTACCGAAGGCACATAGAGGAGTTCGCCAAGCTCGCTAAGCCGCTCACCGCCTTAACAGCCAGAAATGTCGCCTTTCGCTGGGACGAAAACGCGGAGGATGCTTTTGTGGCCCTGAAAAGGAAGCTAATGAGTGCACCGCTGTTGCGCCACCCGGATTTTAATTTGCCCTTCGTTATGGCCACAGATGCGTCAAAGTTCGCAGTTGGTGCCGTGCTATCTCAGGTTATCGAGGGCAAAGAACATCCCGTTGCTTTTGCTAGCCGACAGCTGAGCCCCACAGAGCAAAAGTACGGAGCTACGGAAAGGGACTGCCTCGCCGTTGTCTGTGCAGTAAAGCACTTCAGATGCTACCTTTACGGCCGCGAATTCAAGCTTGTCACAGACTGCCATCCTCTGAAATGGGTGATGAGTGTCAGGGACACTAGCTCGCGACTCGCTAGATGAAATCTACACCTGCCGGAATACTGCTTTGAAGTTGAGCACAAGTCAGGAAAGACACATCTGAATGCTGATGCACTCAGCCGCACAGCTGCCGTGACAGCTATAGATGAGTTTGTCCCCGTAGTCGACCCCGCCGAATTACGCACAGAGCAGTGTAAAGATCCTGACCTGAAGCGAATAATCGAAAACTTAGAGGGCGCACCGTCTCACCCCGAACAGCTAGGTTATTTCATTGGCAAAGACGGCACCCTGTGTCGGCGCACGAGGCCAACCAGGAAAGGGAGACCAGAGAAAACCGCTTGGGAGAGAGTCGTCATACCTCGGTCGTGGACAGAAAGGGTTCTTCGCGCGTTTCACGATGCGCCATGCGCCGGTCATTTTGGCGTAGCGAAGACACGCAGACGTGTGGAGCGTTTGTACTTTTGGAGTGGCATGCGACAGGATGTTAGAGACTACTGTGCGAAGTGTCATTCCTGTCTCGAAAGAAAAACACCCAAGGGATGAAGACCAGCTCCAATTCAGCCGTTCCCTGAGGTTTCGGCTCCCTTCGAGCGGACAGGTATGGACATAATGGGCCCATTGCCCACGACCACTTCCGGAAACAGGTACATTTTAGTATTTGTCGATCACCTTTCAAAATACGCAGAAGCGGTAGCACTCTCAAATCAGAAGGCAGACACGGTTGCAAGAGCATTTGTCGAACAGATCGTGCTCCGACATGGACCCCCGAGGCAACTCTTGACAGATCGGGGAACGAAATTTGTGTCGCAGCTAATGAGAATTTGCGAGCTGCTTAAGATCGCTAAGAAGCAGACAACACCGTACCATCCGGCTTGCAACGGCGCGGTGGATTGACTGAACCAAACCGTGGCCGGGTTCCTGTCGCATTTTGTTTCGCGCGACCAGCGGGACTGGGACTTGTGGCTCCCGTATGCAATGTTTGCCTACAATTCCGCAGCACACGAGAGCACGGGCGAATCGCCATTCTTTCTTCTCTACGGCCGAGACCCGGACCAGCCTAGTGAAGTGCCAGAGGCCCCCGTCGTGTCCCATACGCTTCACTGGACGACTATAAGGTTGAGCTAGAATCGCGCTTGCAAGTGGCGAGGGACATCGCAAAGGAGGCCTTAAAGAAAGCGGCGAAGCGCAGGAAGGAGGTGCACGATCGCAGTGCTAGAGACACGCCGTTTGATGTGGGGGACAGCGTGTACATTGAAAACTGCCAAAGGCAGATTGGGCTAGCTCGTAAGTTCCAGACGAAGTGGAGAGGACCGTGCGAGGTTGTCGAGAAGCTTTCTCCGGTAAACTTCAGAGTCCGAGACGTGAACCGGCGCTTGATAAGGATACACGCAAATCGCCTCAAGTCGGCACCGGTTCAGTATTCACGAAATTAGGAAAGGGAAAGCGCGGATTTTGATGGGGACAGAAGTGAAGCGGAGCGCGCAGATAGTTCGCAAGAAACGCCTTCTCCTGCATTTGTTCGGCAGGCGCCAGAGGTGACGGCCGGAATGCCACCGGATTTACTTCATGCATTGCTAGAAGGAGAAGAAGCGCGCGGGGTTGCCGCGCAGATAACGCCAGGAGAGGCTCCTGCCACGAGCCCTCGCGAGTCTCAAAGCAGACAAAGGGTCACAGACTTACTCGGTATGACTCATGAAGGCCGATATCCGCTGCGAAATCGGAAAGCTAAGTCGGACTAATGGCGTAAACAGAGCGGAGTTGTGAACTGGTTAGAATTGTGTAATGCCGCAGCTCATAACATTGCTATGTGCTTATGTGTTAAGATATCGGAGTTGGTAGTTAAACCTTTCTGTCATTAAGTAACACCTTCACAGGAGAGCATGTGGAGCGCATGCAGAACCTGCCCTACTTCCTTTCGTTATCTATATTTTTGTCTGTGCCGTGATCGTGCTAGAAGTGGGAGCTCCTTTGTAACTGTGGTAAATTTATTTCGTCCAGTTTGGACTAGAAAGGAGAGACTTGGATGCTGAGTTTCATGTTTATCTGTAAAAGAAGATCAGTGCTGCCCCTGGAGACGCCATTTATGACAGCTGAGGCATATGGTGTTGTGCAGGGGTGTTGAGTGCAGCGAAAAGTGTTTAGTCGGACGCACTGTGCGAGGCGATTCAGAAAGCGAAGGGGAGCTGCATGGACTCAAATGTTCGGAGAACATTCTTCTGGAGGGTGAGCGAGTGTGACGTTCCTTGTGTGTGCTACGAGGATCCACGTTCGACGGCGCGGTGTAGACGGAGCCCCTAGTGGCGGCAGAAGAACTCAAGGGAACGCAATTCAGCTGGAAGAGAGGAGATCGGCGGCAGCCGGTCTCGTTTTGGAAGCAGCCAGCACACATGTTTCTACTGTATATGGCTGCAAGCAACTTGAGTGGGATTGCTTTCGGGCCTGCCGCCATGGACCGCACGGAGAAGACCCAGGTGACAGCTGCGTCCAATTACCGAGCCATACTCGTTGAGAGTGAACGACCAAAACGAAGGGGTTTAAGCACAACCGGACCCCCTTTCCATAGTGTCGGCACGTGTCGAACGCCGCCGCCGCGGGGAGACGGGCGTTATCTTCCCCAATTGCCGTGACCGTGCCGGGGACAAAGGGCCTCGTTTCGGCGGGCCTGGCCCCGTGACAAGACGGCGGGCATCATCACCAACACTCCCGAGCACATCCTAGGACAAGGGACCACTTTCCCGGCCTTTTAGTGACCTCGCGTTCCGGCCTTGAGTGGCGAGTGTCATTTGATGGAGAACGGAGGTCGGTGACCCGCGGGAACCGTCAGCGGGCCAGAGACCGTCTACCACAGCCGACGCTACCTCGACGACAACCTTCTTTTCCTCGGACTCAACACGTGACGGGGGCGAGACCATAAGTGCGGTGGTGTGTTTGTGCGCCCAAGTGAAAGCCTTAGGCCCCTCCCACTCCGGCGTTGGCGTTCTCAACCTAGGGAATGTGGGGAATAAGAAGGATATAAAAACCGACAAGGAGTACGGAAGAAAGGACGCTCAGGACGACATCGTTCGCCAAGGGGGCCTTTAGCGCCGAAGCCCGACGGCGTGCAGCTTCTGCCAGGAACCGTTCGAGCTCAACTCCGGAGCCCCTACATCGTCCCCATGAAGTCGTCGGCACGTAAGCTCGGACACCCCAGCCTCTGATGTATAATCATAATCATGTATAATTATTGAATATATCTGTTTGTTTAAACTGAGCCATACGGTGTCTCTTTGCCTCTCCGTCCCGTGTGGACCTGCGCATTATGGGGGGTCGTCACAGTTATAACAGCCGCCTTAAATTTCTTTACTGTAAGTTAGGAGTTTCCGAGGCGTGTTTAAAGAAAAAAGAATATTGCAGATCTCTTTCGCAATTTCTAGGATTTTTTATATGAATTCTTGCAGTTTATTGCTTCCCGCTGTCGAAATTTACCAGTGCTAGAACGCTAAGACCGTGCCAGAACGCTAAGACAAATAAAAAATCGAAAAATTTTTTATTTGTCTTAGCGTTCTGTCTATAATGGTCTATATACTTTTTGCAGCCTTTTTATAGTCTCTATATACATCCTTTAGAAATTTCTTTCGTCTATAGACAGCCTGAAGAATGCAGTCTATAACAGCCGTAATTTTTTGTCTAAGACTATCAATACACTAAAGTTTATAACCACCTTGATTTCATTTTGTCTATAGACGGTCTATAAAACTATAGACTAAAGTCTATGACCGCCTTAATTTGCCTTTGTCTATAGACGGTGTATAGACTAAGGTATATAACCACACTAACTTTCTCTTATGTATAGAGAGTCTACAGACTGTATATAACTGCCTTAATTTCTTTTGGTGTTCAGACTGTCTATGGACTAAAGTCGATATCAGCCATAATTTCTTTACGTCTGTTGACTAAACGGTTTAACAGCATTAATTCCGTTTGTCTATAAACAGTCTATAGAATTTGTATACTAAACTCTATAACAGCCATAATTTCTTTTTGTCTATAAACAGTCTATAAAATTTGTAGAGTTTGCTTTATTTGTGTTTAACGACCCAAAACGACTCAAGCTATGAGGGACGCCGTAGTGAAGGGCTCCGGAAATTTCGACAACCAGGGGTTCTTTAACGTGCACTGATATCACACAGTACACGGGCCTCTAGAATTTCGCCTCCATCGAAATTCGACCTCCACGGCCGGGATCGAACCAGCGTCTTTCGGGTCAGTGGCCGAGCACCATAACCACTGAGCCACCCTGGCGGGGATAGAAAATGGGCATAGACGAAACTCTATAACAATCACAATTTATTTTCTGCAAACAATATATAAATTGCCTTTTGATTAAGTCTATAACAATTTCAATGTCTTTTGCACAGCATGCCGAGGGGAAGTCGCGGGTGACCGCTGCTATGGCCAGAGTCCTCGATCTCCTTCGTTGTTTTGAGAATTAGAAAAATATGGGTGAGCACAAGGCAATCCCCTCCAGTATTATGTTTATAGACGCCTCAAAAACCTGTTTTTGTAATACCGTCATGTATATTGGGAACACAAATAAAGAATATTTTATGGTAACAGATAAAGCGAGCAAAGACAGCCATTCCGGATGTAAGGGTGCCGCAAACTGCATTAGATCGAACGAACACTCTCTCCCTTAAAGGAATCGCTCGAGACAATTCCATTCCATCTTTCGGTCGTTGCTGTCAAAGGCACTTAACTCAGAAACGTTTCTCCAGTGGTTCCTGATTTCACTTTAAAGCTTTCCTAAAATAAAGGGGGAAAGATAGGTGCGAGAATTCAAGAATGCGTCCATCTCTCAGAAAGAGCATTAGAAGAGTCTTAAAGAGCGCGGTCCTCAGCTCGATTAACTTCTGCCGTTTGTACCTCCGTCTTTGGCATTCATGTGAAAAATGCTGCGATGGAACCATCACAAAGGTAGCATTTTTTCGTCCCTCCCCATATACCTGCTGCTTCCGAGCCGATGACATGCTGATGTCGCCAATACCAGTTTCCTAAACAGAAGCACAGAAATAGGATTTTATGCCGCGGTGGCTCAGTGGTTAGGGCGCTCGACTACTGATCCGGAGTTCCCGGGTTCAAACCCGACTGCGGCGGCTGCGTTTTTATGGAGGAAAAACGCTAAGGCGCCCGTGTGCTGTGCGATGTCAGTGCACGTTAAAGATCCCCAGGTGGTCGAAATTATTCCGGAGCCCTCCACTACGGTACCTAATTCTTATTTCTTCTTTCACTCCCTCTCTTATCCCTTCCCTTACGGCGCGGTTCAGGTGTCCAACGATATATGAGACAGATACTGCGCCATTTCCTTTCCCCAAAAAACCAATTATGCTAGGCAACCTTTTAATTATTATTCGAAAAGCGCGCCACAGACTATTCTTTGAAAGACGCGGTGCGCATGGGCAAAGAAGTAATGTCTCGGTTTTGGTTTCGCGAATACAATACGGTTGCCCTAAGTAGTCTTGGATACCAGATCGAGCAACGCACGGCAGGAGCGCGAATGGTAAGATAAAAGCGTGAAATGAGTTTCCGTGTCACGTTTTACCCATTTTACCGCGAAACGGCGGAAAATCATTCAGTCTGCAAACAACCGTGTGCACGGATGTGTCGGTGTGGCTGGTGAAGTGGGCGTGTTCTCTCGTGGGTTACGTTTTCAACGAAATCACACTTAATCGTCCGCTCACGGTTAGTCTGCCCGATTGTTTTATTAATTTGGTCTGCTAAATCACTATAAGTTTGGCTGTGTGTGCAGAACAGGTTATTTGCGCAGCGACAAACTTCCTATCCTAGTTTTTTTAAGCTGCGTTGTAAGTAGCAGAAAACCGCCGCTGTGGCAGAGTGGTTATGACGCTCGGCTGCTGGCCCGAAAGACGCGGGTTCGATCCCGGCCGCGGCGGTCGAATTTCGATGGAGGCGAAATTCTAGAGGCCCGTGCACTGTGCGATGTCAGTGCACGTTAAAGAACCCCAGGTGGTCGAAATTCCTGGAGCCCTTCATTACGGCGTCTCTCATAGCCTAAGTCGCTTTGGGACGTTAAACTCCCATAGACCAAACCAATAAGTAGCAGAAACCTTCGGGCTATGTGCCACCATGCATGTGCCGCTATGCTGTTTTTAACGCGCGGAACTGCAGTCGGTGCGTAACCCGTTATGATAAGCCACTGCTCGCGAGCTGTCTATTGGCTTCTTCATGTTGCAAGGTAGATTCACGGCCAGAAATATCGCTTAGACCGTGAATGATGGCCTCTATGAAAGTATTCATTACTTAGCGCAATGTGAGCTCGGTTTACATGGCGCCTCCGGAAACGCACACTCAGGTTTTGAGGTGGATTAAGTTGACTTCTTTAATCTATGTTTCTTACTTGGAGCGCGTTCTTTGCTTTCTTTGATGTTTTTAGGGGCCTTAGGTTTGTATACCTGCATGCGAGAACCACCTCTTTTCTGCGCTGTTCGGACTGCACTTTAAGAAAAATCTAAGCGAATTAAGACGGTGTTTCATCGTGACAGTGGTGAGAAATGTTGTCTCAAGCTCACAACTGATTTTTGGAACTGCGCAGCTGCAGCCACTATGTGCTGTTTTGAGCTGTTTGAGTTGTCTTGGTTAATTCTCACCATGGATGCGTTGCGACCCGCTTGTTTTTAAGAGCGCGGGATGATCTGTGACAATGCTATTCCCTATTTGTGCTTTAAGCTATGGGTGCAAAACTGTGGCGAACTGGTTCGCAGTGTCCTGGTAGGTTTCGCATGGCTTGTGCTCGTTTGGCTAGGGGAGTAGCCTCCACAACGACTTCTCATTGGATGATACGCACCATTAAAATTCGTTTTCACGTACCAGGGTTCACGCAGGGTATATTGAAGCGCTTGTTTAATAGCGAGTACAAGAATAAATGCTGTAATATTCTCCTTTTGCGATGGTTGTGTAAGGAGCATTGCATTTGCATTTTATGGGGGTGCCATTCTCAACAGCCCGTAGTGAGTAAATGCTGATTTGTGGCACAATTCTTCGAAGTCTTCTGTTTCAATGTAAAAGAACTGCCATCCAGACTCAGTATTGGCATTAGGTATACAGTGCGGAGGAGGATTGCTCCAGGGGCTATAGGTCTTTGTTACAATGCTTTAGGACAATTATTTAGACTTTAGCATTCGTTTTAGTCAAATGATGAAATCGGCGAGATGGATCAGTGGTTATAGTGTTCGTCTGGTGACCTGAAACACGCAGGTTCGATCCCGGCCTCGGCGGTCGCATTTTCATGGAGGTGGAGTGCTTCTATAAAGGCACGCGTACTATGTGATGGCAGTGCACGGTAAATAAGCCTAGTTAGTCGAAATTATACGCAACCTTTCAATACAGCCTCTCTCATAGCATGAGTCACCTTAGGTCTTTGAACCCCATAAAAACAAACCAATATTATCAAGGTTATCTTTCTAGAATGGGATAGCCAAGATATGCCTAGCGTTCTAAAACGCGTGTGTCGAGATGGAGTACAATTTTTTTTTCAGTTACGCTTATATTTTTCCTTTGCGCTGTACAGGGCAACATCCCCTGATGACTCACTGCAGACAAAAGCGAGCAAGGACTAATGTGAGGAAACTAGCTGGGTCGTCACTTTCGACATTTATTCGTTATAGTAGTGGATTCTTATGCTGCATGTATTGCATATTTGCATAGCCTGCGCCACTTTAGGACGTTAAACCCCAGTAACAAAACTAAATTGCGTATTCCCAGCCATGTTAGCCTGTAAAAAAACTAAATTTCTAAGTGTATTGATCGTCATAGCGTTTGTTAAAACCATGTGGATACGTCGTTCAATGAATGTAGAGTGTGTTTGTAGACAATGGTCTACTAAAGGTTTAGTAGACACAGGGTTACCGTCTGTCTATTGACAAATGTCTATGGCATTGCGAGGCCATAAATGTATGGAATGTCTGTAGACCTATGCCTACTGGACCAGTACACTGTTGTTTATGGACAGTCTGTCGACAGAAATCTGCAGGAAGTATATGACCATAAGTCTATAGATAGTCTATAGACGGTTCATAGATCTGTCAGACTTTCAGTAGATAATTGTCTACAGACAAACGTCTACTACAAGCGTACGCATATAAATCTATAGACTGTCAATAGAATAGTGTATAAGATTTGTGTATACAATCTATGGATTTCACACAGTAAAGTCTATAAAGGGTCTGCGGACTGTAAAGAAATTTTTGTATGGGCGTGCCCGTAGCTGTTGTCATCTTGGCTTCACGTTGCCTGAAATCCGCTTTCGGGGTGCGAGAATGTATTTTCTTGTCCAAGGCAGCCCGCTTGCATTCACTATTGCGTCGCAATGATTGGCTCTTTTCCGCTGATGCTCAGTCCAAAGCAGCCATTGAGTACGCATTCGTTCCCTGCACGGACTTGCTATCATTGCGTGGTCTAAAATTCTCTTTGTAGTGATAGTTACATTACAGTAGCATTTCGAGCCTTCAGCGTGGCGGTGGCGGTGCTGCCACCCTGTGGCTGCGCCGCTACCCCGTGGCTGTGCCGCCACGCTGTCACATGGTTGGTCATTTGGTGCGGAGCAGGTTCTTGCGGCGCAGCGCCGTGGCTGATCACGTGGCTCGTCACCTGGTTGTTCACGTGAGCAGCGACGTATTGCGGAGCCGCGTCGCCAGCGAAACCGAGCTGCCACAGCTGTGCGCATGCGCCGTGTCAAGTGGAACGAAGATGAAAAAGGAACGCCCAGTGAAACGGAGCGGCAAAAGACTGAATTTGCAATTCAACTGAGCAAGTTCCACTCGACCAGCTGTAGCTATCGCGTCACTCCAGGTTTAACTAGAGCTAAACCACCGCCAATATTTTTCTTCCACATTACGGCGGCTTGCGATGCTAACTACTACTGGAGTTGTTCACTCACTGCTTTTGTGTCCATTGTGTTTTTCTACTCTAGACTAGTTTCTACGTCGCAATTGCAATATGCAACCAGCGCTGGGGTAATGCATGGAAGTATCAGACGCATCTTCCGAGATAGCAGGCATTTTACTCGAAGTTTTCAAATGCACTTGGC
This sequence comes from Amblyomma americanum, assembly GCF_052857255.1. Taxonomy (NCBI): domain Eukaryota; kingdom Metazoa; phylum Arthropoda; class Arachnida; order Ixodida; family Ixodidae; genus Amblyomma; species Amblyomma americanum. The sequence goes on along the minus strand of NC_135504.1, from coordinate 31,569,343 downwards.
TGGCGCTAAAGGTGTGATACATGTGAAAGAACCTTGGGCGGACAAATTGTGGATTTATCTCCTAAGTGCCTTGCTTAATAAGCATTCAGGCTTGTGCACGTGGAATCATAACCCCCAGAAGGTGCGTCACACAGAAATCTCTTCTATGCTGTGCTTTATAAGGATTCCCAGCACTCTGAAGGGTGCAATTTAAATAGCGCTATTGTAATCAGATAATTAGAAACTAAACCACTCTGACCAAGAGAACGTGTTTGTATCATTTTCTCTCGGTTCCGTCTTTACATTTTCATTGTTGTAACCTTATCCGCAGTGCATTATTAGAATTAGTCATTTAATTTATGCTTTTAAACATTTGCATACCACCGCTCTGATCTCCGCAGGCTCCCCTGCTGTACCTGCCTACACCCTGCTGTGCACAGTCTCCAACGTGTTCGGCAGCGCAAGTGTAGTCCCGATGGATGGCCTATGTGACCTGCTCTTCTACGATTCCCTATCGCGCAATGGCCAGAACAAGCTGGGCCATGGATACAACTCCGGGCTGAGGTTTTTCATCAGCTTGTCGACCGTGCTGAGGGCCACTGGAATCGGCGTATCCTTCCACAAAGAGTGAGTGCAGAGCACACGCGTATTGGCACCACCTCTTGAGGTATATGCACGTGTATAGGTCGTTCTGGATTTTAAAACACTAACTTCCGGGATTACGTGGTTGATTTTTAAGCGAATCCACGTCAGGCAGAGGCCGAAACTGGATTAAAAACTCCGAAAAGAAAAAAGCAACGAGGGAAATGATGCCTCTGCGAAGTACCTTCAATTTATCTGACTTTGGGCCTTCGAAAGATCCGTTACTGCGAAAACCTTCCGGGAATCTTTGTGTACCTTACCTGCTCTAATGGTTCTCCGACAAATCTGATGCCAGATAATAACGAAGCCTCAGTGCACTGTTACTGAGTGCGCAGCGGGTGCAAAATTCTCGGCAGCCTGAAAATAGGGCGTAGGTTTACGCCTGGCGGCGGGAGAAAATTTCGAGGTCGCTAAACAGCGCGCCAGGGTCTGTGGACAGCAGCGGGAAAGCTTCTCGGAGATGAGCTCTTCACGGTGCCGTCGCAGATAAGGTAGAACAAGTGATGCGCCGGTCCCCTTAGATGCGCGTTGACGGCTAGGAGCTTCAGTTGGTCTCACAGAACAATATTCCAACTTTTTTGTCTTTCCTAGTTTCTGAAGCAAAGTTTCGCCTATATGACATATCAACCAATAAGCGCCCGGGAACCGGGTTCGTCTTAAGCTTTTGTAGGCAAAATAATCGTTTCAAATTCATCGCTGTCGTTCCATTATGAATACTCATGTGATCACTGATTTTGGTGAAATTAGCGCCCCATGATCCACAGCCATTTGCCCCTCTGTACTCTTCGTCAGGGTATCTCGGAGAGTTTCAGACATAAAACGTAAATTCAAGGGGGGAGGGGGGGCTTACTAGCATGACTTCGAAAATAAATTCGAATTCACGCATTATGGCTGTGCCGCCTGAAAGACAAACGTCAGTCTCTCTGTATTGATTCATAACGAATTAGTGTGTGCAATTATGAGCGTTTATTCGAAACTGTCGGATATGCGTCAGGTGCAACATCGGCTTGCTTATATTGCCACGAGCAAGGGTTTATGACATTGCAGCGCCGCTGCTTCGTAGCCTCAAAAGATGAAACAAACGTTTACAATGACGAAAGACAAAAACACCCAAATTGTATCGAGCCTACGCCACGGCAACGGCATCTATTTCAGAAAAAAATTACAGGGAATGGTTACTACATTCTAATCAGGGAGAAAGCATGGATTTTTGCTAAGTAGAAAACAACAATGAGCGGGAACGTGTAAAGGCGCTTGCACCTCTTCAATTTGGTCTCTAATATTGTATGCCGCATCTGAGTAGGCCCTCTTTATAACATTACAATAGATGCCATTTAACCTTACTTTCAGTTCCAACGAAGTTAGTGCACGAGCCTACAGCCGGTCCTTCGAGTCCGCCGTGGTGGACCTTTGGAACCGTGGTGTGTCTCATTTCGGAGTCCTCGACATTTACGGAAACACTGAAGAGCGCGTGATCATTGCGTGCCTCAAATTGCTTCAGGTGAGGAATTTCGCGTGGATGTATGAAATGGCGTAACCTATTCTTTTGACCGCAAACGTGGGAATACATGCCAGCACGGATGATTGTTGGTTTCTCTATACGTAATTTGAAACGCGAGGAGATTGTAAAGTAGCCTGCATTTAAAGTAATGTGAAACGCCACAGCGGTGAACAACGTACAAACGGGAGCCTCGAAAGTGAGAAGTGAAAATCCCGATTAGATATAACGGTAGAATAATTAGGAGGATGCTTCACCTTCGCCTGGATAGTGAACGCGATAACACACTATTCCGTTTTTCTCTCCTTATTCTATTTTTCACATTTCTCACCGATTACCAATCCACAATCCCATTACCAATCACGGTCACCGATTACAATTACAATTACTGGTAACCTTACCGATTACGAATCACCAATCACGATTACCGATTAGCGATCACAAATCACTGCCTAGTGTCACTGCACTAGTGTCATTGCAAATCACTGCGCGCGCGCACGCTCGCTCGCTCGCACGCACGCACGCACGCACGCACACACGCACACACACACACACACACACACACACACACACACACACACACACACACACACACACACACACACACACACACACACACACACACACACACACACACACACACACACACACACACACACACACACACACACACACACACACACACACACACACACACACACACACACACACACACACACACACACACACACACACACACACACACACACACACACACACACACACACACACACACACACACACACACACACACACACACACACACACACACACACACACACGCGCGCGCACACGCACACGCACACGCACACGCACACGCACACACACACACACACACACACACACACACACACACACACACACACACACACACACACACACACACACACACACACACACACACACGCGCACACGCACACGCACACGCGCACACGCACACGCGCGCGCCCGCGCACGCACGCACACGCACCATTTGTTCCATTACAAAGAAGCACCAGAGCACCTCCTTTTGATTCTCCAATTTCTGACACAAAATTAGCGTGTTTATATTTGTTTTGTAGCGAAAGCCACATTGGCCACGAACCCGCAGTTTCGCCGTGCTCGCATTCCCACCGTGGTCGCACCGCACCACTTGACCAACCACGTGACTGGTCACGTGACCAAGCGCGTGACGAATCACGTGACAACAACATAGCCAGTCAGCCAGACTAGCCTGGATTTGCAATCAAGATTAACCAAGGCTAAACAAGTTACGCCTTAGCTTTCGCTACGTATATCCTGGCATAGCCGAGCTAAGCCACTGTCAATTTTTTTGTTACAAATTCCTGTACACGCCATTCACGAGAGAAGAAACGCTTTCGCACTAAAACCTGTTCTTCTCCCGATCGCTCCCTCAGCGTTTGATTAGTGGTTAGGAAGCTTGCCTGCTGAGCACTATAACGCAACGCTTTTTTATTTTCGTTAGCGTGGGACGTGTTTCTGTAAGGAGAAAAATGCAAGGCACTCCTACAATGTTCGATCGCAATGAACGTCAAAACAAGGAAACGCCCAACTGCAGTTATCCGCCTGTGGCCACACGTCGTACGGTTGATGTTTTACTCCCGAGTAAAATGAAAGCCAGTAATGCGCTCAGGGCAGAGTACGTCTGAAAGCAACGGAAGAAAAGTGTCGCGGGTGGCCGTCGAGGCATGAACTCTGTTCACTCAAAACTATAGGGCCCCCCTCTTTTACTTCGTAGTTGAAAATGCGCACTTTAAACTATACTATTCGAGCACTCAATGCACAGAGTTCAGATCGCCGCCCGTGGCGGCGGCACTAATAAGGCTTCTTTGATTTGCAATGTTCAGAGTTTCTGCTTTTCATCTTCATTGTGTGACATGAGTGGCCTAAAGATTACGGAACGACACTTGCTACAGTCTTTATACGCGTAATGCTTGTGCAAAATTGTCAGCCTCAGTGATCGGCGCATAATCTTCGGGGACGTCGGTGCGCTGTACATGTGAAATTGAAGTGTGGCAGCGGCACTTTCCTGTCATTCCTTGTCACTTTCTACTTTATAAGGAATTTCTTCTTGGTGAGAGTGTTCTTTGGAAATAAGAAGTGGTAATGAATCGATATAGAAAGGCGGCACAAAGTATTTATGGGAACTAAGCTGCGCAGTCTAGTTTCTCTGCATTTGCAAAATGTAAGGGGACTGCTGCGTCACTAGCAGACGCAGAAATTGCCGCTGCTAAGCTTATATCATGGTCTTTAATAGAGTTATAATTCATTGCAAAAAGTGGCTTCATCAGCGCTGAAATCATTGCTGAGATAGCGTTCCCTATAATCGCTACCATTCAGCCAGCCAAATTCATTACACGAAGCTGGGAGCGTTACATTACTGGCCTGGCAGGTGTAACTGGAAAAGAGCACAAATGGCGACGGACAGCAAACCTCCCCCCCCCCTTCTTTTTTTGCCACATTGTGAGTAAGCAATCCTATATCCCGAGAAAAGCATTTTTTAATTTTATACAGAAGGTTTTAGCGAAGCACATTAGCGTCTTGATCAATTGTCCTCAAGATAGCTGTCCATTAGCGCAATAATTTCCGTGAGTTCCTATAAAAACAAACTCGTTATGGGGGAGGCGCTGGCGTCAAAGAGCGGAGGGCAATTTTACCACTGCAATGTTTTCTCTGCACTACACAAATCTCAAAAAGCTTTCTTAACACCGTGCATAAAAATTGTCTTTCTCCTACCGCAGAAAATATACTCCATAATCCGGACCAAAGAAACTGCTCAGCGACCGTGTTACACTGTTTTCGGCGCCAGGTTCGAAAATCCAGTTCATCACCAGGCCATCCTACACACCAAGCAAGTCTTTTCTCTGTTGTCTTTATTTTGGAATGTGGCTCAATTTCGTTTATTTAATTATTTATTAGTACCTCAACTGCTCACTACGGTCATTACATGAGGGGCGGGCTACCATATTTAATTAGGTCAGTGATGAATGATTGGAAGAATTCCAGGCGAGGACGGATGAGAGCTTCAGTGGGCATGTTGTTCCAGTCTCTTGTGGTGTGGGCGAAGAATGATTTCAGATGCGCAGAAGTGGATGCTCGACCTGAATGAACAGCTTTCGGATGACTGATGCGAATTGATTGGCGGCGTGCAGGGGTATTAACAAAATGACTCAAAGAGGAATGATAAAACCGGTGGAAAGGGCACAGTCTGGTCATTTTCCGACGAGATTCAAGACTGGGCAGGTTAGTTTTTGGTTAACTTGCTGCTACACTCCTATGATATGAATAATCAGAATATACGAATCTTACCGCGAATCCTACCGCGCGGCTCTGGACGAACTCAAGGGTTTTCGCTAGGTTAATTTGCTGGAGTCCCAGATTGAGCATGAAATTTCAAGTTTAGATCGACGAGAGTTAAATAGGCAGAAAGTTTTACGGAAGCAGGTGCTAAACTCAAGTTAAGTTTTGGATGACCAAGAACCCGGTTAGCTTCGTTGGTTATGTTCATTATGTGGGTGGTCCAAGAGAAATCCTGCGTTATGCTGATTCCTAAATATTCCTAGAAGGTTCCTGGGATATTGAGGAACCGCGAAGGGTGTAGTTAGGAACAGGATACAATTGACGGCGATGAAATGATATTAGAGTTGTTTTATTAACGTTTAAGGACATTAACAAGTTTGCGCACCACTCTCCCACAAGTTTTATTTCGCATTGCAGATGGTAAGTGTCTCTGTTATTAATGATGCTCCAGTAAATGACGCGCCCAAGCAGCACAAGTAATTGGCCCAACATTGGAACTGTATTGGCAAAGTTGGCCCTACAAAAGATCAGAAAGGGACCATCCTGTTGCAATATTGGGCCGATGACCTTTGCTGCTTGGGCAGTCAACGGCTAACAGACCAACGGTTGAAGACAGATTACTTGGGAGGTCGTTAATGTAAATTGAGAATAATAGAGGCCCTAAAACCGCCCCATGTAGCACGCCTCTTGTCTGAGAGATGTGCTTTTTGAGCGGCCATGAGCATTTGTGGTTCCTGGAAATAATACAACTACTCGTTCACCACACGTTTTATTCAACAAAAGATTCTTGTGCTATCATTACTTACCGTTGCTGTCAAAATGCTCATCTTGAAATGTTTGCCAGCCTTCGTTCTTTTTTACGAAGAGTCCGTAAAACTGCGACACTCGCGACTTAAGATATTGCATTCGTATTTGACACGATACGTGAGGCCGGCTTTCATGAGTTGGGAAGGTTTAAGAATATATTTCCTACATGGAGAGGCGATACAAGAACCGACATTGGCCATGAAAAAGAAAAAATAAACTTTTGATTTTCTAGGCAGCTTGTTTTAGTATGCCAACAAGTGCAAATTTCTAATCAAAAACACATGTTTTCCGCAGCAATACTCTCGCATTGGCCAACATGCGCCAACTCGACTGTGCCATGCTGCAAATGGGGGGCAGGCGATAGAGCTTTTTCCCGGGGCGGTTCGAATATTGTTAATATAGAATGCTAGCACTAAGCTTCCCACTGTTCAAATAAAGCGAAATGCACACGGTTGATATCACTGGTACCCAAGTAGAGTTACCCAAGCGCGAATTTTCGACTAAAATAACCACGCCTGTATGACTTTGATGACTTTATTTCGCAGTGTTATCGGCTCGTCTGAAATTATGCTCGTGTGCTTGCTATCCTTTCGCAGGAGCATTTTCATGCCGTCGCTGTACATTGCCGTGTCACACAAGACTAACACCGACGACGCAACCTGCTTGATCCATCCAATTTCCATGCTGAATTCCCCGAGAAACTTCAGCGCTTCGATTTCAGTCGTACGTGGTCGACACCGTATCAATCACATCCTATTATATATATATATATATATATATATATATATTAGCTTTCAATTATCACGTTTCTCGTGGTGGTAGCAGACCCCAAGAAATCGATAAACGTGATAATTGAAAGCTAATATATATATATATATATATATATATATATATATATGAAATTTTCTGTCCGAGGAATTCAAGATGGCGGCCCCCATACTAAATCGATATAGCAACCCAACTGGTCATTGGTTACGCCATTAGTAATACAGAATTGGTGATTGATTGGAGAGGTCACTGATTTTGTGGTCATAACTAACTAGTCACTTGACTATGTTTATTCGCTTATAACTCTGTACTTAAAGAGGTCATGATAAAACGAATTATATATTTGTGATCCTAAAGATGAGGAGAGCACGTAAGACGTCAAAATGAAGTAATTAAGGTAATGTTTATTTATTGTTAGCCTTAAATTTATTTGCTCATAATTCATTTACCGTTGATGTCATGATCTATATAATGGCATATTCGTAACAAGCTCAATGAGTTGAATATGTTTAAAACCAATATCGCCTAATTAGGTTAATATTTACTTCTAGTTAGGCTTAATTAACATGGCGGCCGTGACGTCAGCATTCGGCAGCTTACAATTTCATACCTCATGTCCACCGGGCACCTACTGCCTTGAGGTAAGAAACAATTGCACCTCCAAAGAGTCGAAAAACTTTTTCGGCCCATAATGGCCAGAAATATCCGACCTAAAGGCGGTCGGCGCCCGATCGCCGTGAGGTAGGGAAGAGTAGCCTAATCACGTGGTAGTACATCGCATGGACGATAGGTTGCGCTACCAAACGTTAACGCTCGTTATTTCACCGTCTTCCAGACGGTGGCGGCAAATTTTTTGCTTGAAATCACGAGCTCGAAATGGGTGATAAACTAATTTCCATTGGCAGTGTTCAAGGCTTGTTTACAAGGTTTAGTGAGCCCTACGAAATTATCGCCGACACTTGCAATTCAAAAACCGCATAGAGATTCTGCATACCACCCTGGCAGTCACCCGCCCACTGAGCACATATCAGATTATCGCAGTAAATTATGTATCATGGACAAAACATGGCTAGACGTATGAATATGTGTGAGGTTAAAAAATAAAAACAATCGGAAAATAATGGAATTCCTGAAATGGTGTATAAATGGCAAGTCGAAATTCTGCACTGGGAGGCAGGTTGCAACTAGAACAAAGCAATGCCACACTCAGTGATTTATCTCACGCAGGAACGTTATCCAGTGGGTAGTAACTAGAAGTTGGGTTAACTAGAGACTAGGACAGGTCATTTATAAAGCACTATTGGCATAGTTGGTTTAGATATACTAATGAAAATCTTAACTTTTTGCTTTAGGCGCCACATAACATTCTTCCTTTAAATGGAATTTTCTCCTGAAGAGGATCGGCCTCCTGTATGAAACGTCATTGCACTCTTTCCCACGATGTGACTCTTTATAGGAAGATGCAAATAACTTAAAGTTTATGTTTAAAACTGAGACTTACAGATGATGAAATTATTCACTTAGGTGTTTTTACATACAACGGCACCTATGTGGAGTTAATAGACAAGTCGGCGCGGTTATGAAACTAGCTGCGAGAATTGTGGGGAACGAATCATTCATCAATGTCTGGACCTGTGCTACATGCACATATAAATTCTGATGTAGACGCGTAGATGTCTTCCTAAGTGCTCCTAAGCGTATATGTCATCCTAAGTGCTCTGTATATAGCCGAAGTGGTGAATTGCTTGCAATTTTCTGTGACCTGTTAAACGATTGCATCGCAAACGATTAAACGATTGCCTCGTAGCCTTAACGGGTTCAGGAAATGCAATGAAACGTTCAGCCCTGAACAACTTGCCAATGATTTTCACCTTTCTTTCTTTTGTTTGCTCTGCGAATGCACAGATGAAAGCGATGGCTCACTTGAATATGACAGCGTCGAACAATATCAGCATGCCGATGGCCATTTCTTTCACAAGTGATATTCGGAAGTTCCAGCCACTGTACCAAACCTATCAGTTTGGACGGTGGTAGACGAAGCACTACGAAGTGTTCGAGCCATGCAGAAGCCAGGGTTCGCTCTCCCGTCTAGATGTGAGTCCACTGCTGTTGAAGCATTATACGTCAAAGAGGCTTTTTAAAACTTTTCTGCGACAAATGCAGTGCAACAAACGTTACCCGTCTAGTGACCTTAAAGAAAAGCCTAACAGAATAGGCCACTTTCGGTACTTGCCCCAATGCACACTTTCACTGAATGAGTTATGAAAGAGCCATCATGAAAGAGCCATCATGTTAATTATGACGAAAAGTCTAGCATGCTGTTTACGTGCATGCCTTTTTTTATTAGAGATCAAATGTGAGCTCATTTTCACAAGCCTCGCTATTTGGTCATATCAGAACTTTCTGTTCGAGCTCAAAGATTTCTCGAAAAAGACATCCTGGACATCAGCCCGATTAAGGCGACTGCAGGTCAAAGCCTTTCTCATGTCTCTCCATATAACCCGGGCCTGAACCAGCTGCGGCCACAATGTCGCTGCAAATTTCTTAATCACATTTGCCCAGTTAACTTTCTGTCGCCCAATGCTACGCATGCCTTCTCATAGAATCCACTCCGTTACTCTTAATGACCATCGGTTATCTTGCGTTCGCATTACATGCCCTGCCCAGGCCCATTTATTCCTCCTCATTTGGGCTAGCTTGTCACTGACGCGCGCTTGTTCCCTCACCCACTCTGCCCGCGTCCGGTGTCTTAGCGTTACACCTATTAATTTTCATTCCTTAGCTGGCTATGTGGTCCTTAATTTATGTTTAGCCCTTTTCGTTAGCTCCATGTTTCTGCCGCATAGGTGGGTACCGGTAGGGTATACCAGTTTTATACTTTCCTGTTGAGGGATATTCGTATACTGCCATTCAGTCCCTCGAAGAGCCTGCCAATTGCACTCTACCCCATTTTTATTCTAGATATTTCGTTCTCGTGATTCCGGTCTGCAGCCAATATCTACTCAAAGTAGACAATTTTCCTTACCTATTGTAAACTGCTTTTCCCTTCCATGAACGTTGATTATTATTTTGAGTCTCTGCAAAATATTATAACCGGCTTTCTGCTCTGCCTGTCTTACGCATTGATCATGTTTTGCATTTCATCTCGTGAGTGACAGAGCAAGACAGAGTCAGCGAATCACAGATTATTAAGGTATTCTCTATAAGGCTTTATCCCAACTGTTTCCAACTCCAGCCTCTCAATACCTCTTCTGGAGAGGCGGAAAATAGCATTTGGGCAATCGTGTCTCTCTGCCTTGCACGCTTCCTTATTAGAATTTTATTGTTGACTTGATGGATAACTATAGCAGAGCCGTTATAGATATCTTGCAGTATTTTTACGTAGGGCTCATGTACACCCTGACTCCGGAATGTCTGCATGACTGCTGAGGTTTCCACTCAGTCAACTGTGCTCTAGTAATATATGAAGGTGATATAAAGGGTTGGTTATCTTCTGCGCATTGCTCTTTCACGAGATTTTTAGTCTAATTTTGTCTGAGGTCTTACAAGTTCTTTGGTGATCCTGACTCCACTACCATTTACCTTGTAAATACTTTGTAGGCAATGGAGAGAGATCGGTCTGTGATTCTTAAAGTCGTTGACGTCCCTTTCCTCATTTATTAGGATTATGTTAGGTTCTTTCAATCTTGTGGTATGTTCGAGGTCTTAAGGCACTCTGCATTATCACCATCATCAGCCTGACTTCGCCCACTGCAGAGGAAAGGCCTCTCCCATGTCTCTCCTTGGGGTCAGTGGGTCAAAGACCCATTTCCCAAGCATTTCACCCTAAAGAAGCCGAGCTCCAGACTAGGGGAAATCTTGTACCTTGAATGAATATGAACCAGCCCCGAAGCCAACGACGACGAAGCGCTCGCGCCGCCGGTTGGATGCTCGTGCTGGATGGAACACAGCCGCTTGTGTCTGGTGTCTCGGCTCTCTGCCTCGTAGATTGCCTGTGCCAAGGTCTTCGTAGCCGGCGCTTCCATCGTGCCAATAAACCGCTCTACATACCTATTGTATCACTTGTGGGTAGCCGGCGGCACTGGGGATCGAACCCTGTTCCTTGCCAGCTGCACCCACCGTATGTCGGCAAACTTCTTTATCTCATCCGCCCACCTAACCTTCTGCCGCACCGTACCACGCTTGCCTCCTCTTGACATCCACTCCGTTACCCTTAAGGACCAGCGGTTATCTTGCCTTCGCATTACATGCCTTGCCATGCCCATTTCGTTCTCTTCGTTTCGACTAGGATGTTATTCGACCGCGCTGGTTCCTTCACCCACTCCGCCCGCTTCCGGTCTCTTAACGTTACACTTATAATTTTGTTTTGTCTATAGCTCGTTGCGTTGTCCTTAATTTGAGCTGAACCCTTTTCGTTAGGCTCCAAGTTTCTGCTCCAATGAAAGGGTGACTACTTTTTCCAGCAAAATCTCCCTCAGTCCTTCAAAAGATCTGCTGTTACCTGATCCTCATCAGCTGTTTTACTCCTTTACGTTGCTCCTAAGCATTCTTGAATTCCTCTTTCTTTGCAGGAAGAATGTCGCGTGGCTGCGTTATACTGCCTATATCATTTGCCTCCTGATTACATTGAATGCTGTATAGATTTATGTTCAATTATAAAACTATTTTAACTGCCTTATGTGTGTTGGGAAAGGCATTGACATCTTTGTCTCAACTCGTACATGTGACTTTTGCCTATTCCTAGTTTCCTGTTCCTCCATTCTACGCTGCCTGCGGTCATCAGAACACGCTCGATTCTTTCCGTATTAAGCTTCATTACCTCAGTTACCTTGTGCTGATTAACTTTGATAGCTTTGCCAAGACTATTCTTTCTTTGTGATTTGATGCTTTTATGCTTTGACGCTTTTTAATGAGGTCTTTCGTCTCCTGAGAGAGTTTGCGGTACCCTGTCGAGCCATCCTGACGTCCATAACTGCTTCGCACTACGTAACGATAGCTGTGAGATTGTAGATGATAGCTTTAACTTTAAGGGCGTCACACAAAGTTAAAAACAAACAATCCTAAGCGATATTTTGAATGATTGTACTTTCCTTCTTGCCGCTAACCTGTTAATTGGCTTCTGTTTCACCAAGTTTCTTCGTTCCCTCTTCAAGTCTAGGCAAATTCGAGACCTCACCATCCGGTGGTGGCTACAACGCGCGTTTCCAAGGACCTCCGCATCCTGCACGATGCTACGTTTGAAGGCAACGTGAAGTTATACTGATAATGAAGGGGAAATGATAGTTATTTCGCTTCTTTAAGTAACACATTGCTTATATATTATCGTTGTAGTGGAAAGCACTGAGCCTTTGGCTGACCACGATTCTAGAAGATTCCGATCAATTAGGGTGTTTTTTTTGGCAAAATAGGGCGACGGCAGTGAGGATTCTACCTAGTCTGCAAGCAGGAGGAAAAGGAACGGCTTATACGGTCACTCTAGGTAGTGCTGTTAGAAACAGCGACCTGCCATTGCAGTGGCGATTGATCTCGTAACCTCTACACCTCTGCGCCGCAGTGGGTATCAAGACTTGCTGCGGTTTATATATATGATGCGCTTTGCGTAGTTAGTATAACCGCAGACGACAATATGGTTAGAGTAAAAAGGAACCGCTAGCGGAGAACACAAATTTGTGACAGGAGCAGGTCTGCGAACATTGTGGACAGCGTTACGAATAGCTGTCTGTGGAAAATGAGGATTGTGGGAGCTATTGTGTCTCTGCATTCGTTTCATCCCATTGCGGGAAGAGATTACGAATCGCAGTTGAATAGGAAGAAATTCAGAATATAATATAAATTGCAATATAATCGTACTTTGAACAGATTTGACGGTGGAAAACAATTGACTGTGGCCTAGAATCAAATAAACATTGCAATGGAATCAGAACAGGAATAGATAAAAGATTGCTATCGCATTGCCTTTGAATCAATCTAGTTAATTGCCCCTGAGTTTTACTTAAAATGTAATCCATAATTTTGTTGGTTACCACATTTCTGATGGGAATTAGGAAAACCTACGTAATTCGTCTCTTGTAATCAACTAACTTTAGTGGAGAAATAAAACTGCATTGCAGCAGACTAGGCAATACGTCTCTCCGAAGCACTAAATTGGTTGCATTCAGCTTGAACATACCTGACTGTAAAAAACATCGAGCTGGGACACCAGGTGCATATTTTTAACAACCTTTGCCAGGGCCACACAGCATGACGTATAATCCGAGGCTGAGAGATACGTATGCGCCGTCAAAATCCAACGCGCCATAATCTCCACCATTCCACCCAGCAATGCATTATCTGGAGCTACCTTGTAAGGATGTAATGTGCAGTCGACTGTCAAAATAACACCAAATCCGTATTGCGAGGGGTTAACCAGTTTCTTAGATCGAAGTGACATGCTGCAAAACACGTATACTGGTCGATAGACCGCATCAGCGGCGAGCACTATGCCACTGAAGGTAGAGCTCAATGGTGGTGCATAAAATTTAGAGAATGCAGAACATACATTCCCGTTAAATGTGGAAGTGACGGGAGCCTGTGACGGGAAAACTTGCACATCTACTGGATCGAGGGGTTGGCCGCAGGAGGAGGTTCCCAATTTTCCAACTATCCTTAGAGCGACTTCGACATGTGAACAAGAAGTGGTCGGGAGGACGGTGCTTCGCCTGTAAGGATAAACTTCAGAAAATTGTCACGCAACGTACAACACACCTGCGGTAACATTCTGTGCGGATTGTACTGCGAGGCTGGTGTACCGCTCAGCAAAATGTGTGTACTGGCGTCATGGGTAGATGTACTATCGCGCTCAATATGAGTTGCAACGCGCCGTCATCGACCGGAGCTGGCTCCCTCGTCTACATCTTCCAACAATCGCTCGGAATTCTGGGAAGAACTGCCATTCTAGGAAACGACCACACTCCCTCTCACAAAACAGCTTAGTATAACTGTAATGCATTCTGTTTGACTGCGGTATTATTCTACTGCATCCCAACTACCATCGATAAGTTCGTTATATAATTCCTGTTATTGGCCCAATTAAGAATTCAAGACGAAATATTAGAAACTGAATTCAATTTCATGCAAGCAAATTCCGTGAACACGTTTTACTACAGTGAAACGTGTTCACGGAATTTGCTTGCATGAAACTGAATTCACTTTTAAATATTTCGTCTTGAATTCTTAATTGGGCCAATAACAGGAAATATATATCGAACTTATCGATGGTAGTTGGGATGCAGTAGAATAATACCGCAGTCAAACAGAATGCATTACAGTTATACTAAGCTGTTTTGTGAGAGGGAGTGTGGTCGTTTCCTAGAATGGCAGTTCTTCCCAGAATTCCGAGCGATTGTTGGAAGATGTAGACGAGGGAGCCAGCTCCGGTCGATGACGGCGCGTTGCAACTCATATTGAGCGCGATAGTACGTGCACGCTTACACAGTGGGCACAATCATGTTAACATTCGAAAGTTGTTAGTAAGGTAGCACTAAAGCTTCCAGTCAGGCCAAAAGCCGTAGCCTGTCAGTTAGGTGGTGCGGTTTCTGGGCTCCACATCTTGGCAGGTGGCTGTTAAATCGGTGACTGCTCTTGAGGGGATGCTCGGATAGAGCATCCGGGGTCTCACGAACCCCACCGTTGGGAGCACCTGCGATAGCAGGGAAGTGTCGATCCACCTAACCCCTGAACCACTGCACCAGGATTGGTACGATGAACTTCCGCTATCTCTTAATGTTAAGCAGAGGAAGACCAAATCCGCAAAAATGGCAATCAGTCCAATAAAGCTGTCGCGTCATACTCTTACGGCGGAGCCTAAGTACGATTTCGCCTATCATTGCTCCAAGCCTGGTTGACCTTGAAAACCGAGTCTCGACACGGAAACAAAGTGCTAGCAGGCCTCATTAGCGCCTGGCATAAACAGGCTAAACCACACACAATTTTTCTATTGCTCCTTGGTTGCGTATAGAAAAATATATAATAAGGAGAAATAAATTAAAAACCTATTACTCTTTCGAAAGAGGTGAAATTCTAGAGGACCGTGTACTCTGCGATGTCATTGCACATTAAGGAGCCCCATGTGGTCGAAATTACCGGAACCCTTCACTACGGCGTTCCTCATGGCCTGAGTCGTTTTGGGATGTTAAACCCCATAAACCCATAACTCATTGCTTATAATATAGTTTAACAAATTTAATCCATATAATCCTGCGCCCTCAGATGTCTTACAAATAATTTGCTTTGTCTTACTTTTTGTTATGATGCTGCGCAGAAAATCAGGATGAATGCAGTACAATTAACATTACTGGCAAGTACAGCCGTCAAGTATGATAGTAATGCCGTTAGCACCTCTGATAATGCTTTGCACTTATGGCGAACGTCTTCATTTCATGAGAGCTATTTTCTGGGCACAGATCTGCGTCGGTGAAGAAGTCAACAATCTTCAATACCGCCCTGATTTAGAAGTAGTGTTCACTTACAATTTATTAAGAAAAGACACGTATATATTTGACAATGACCGGGTCTTGAAAGCAAAGGTAAGGCTTTATCCTGCAGTAAGGTTTCAATAGACCACTCTGGGCGCAATGTGGCACGGATCTTTGCTTAGCAGCTAGGTGAGCGCCCTCCAGTATGGGGAATTTGTAATGGATGCTGCGGCGGAAACAGAAATATGAGGTGCCATAGAAGGCACCTCGAATGGCAAGTACATGCGTGTAAGGGCTTTCATTACCTCCAAGATCACTGTTGCGTGCCCAATACATCTGGGAGGGACTGAAGCCTAGAACAGAATATTTTACCCTAGCTGGTTGGTGGCGGATGCGTGCATATTCCCGACGTCAGGCGCCATCTATGTGCCCGTGCTGCCAGGTGGTCTTTTAATCGCGCGGTCTTTGCGCATAAAATTCGCCGTTAATTTGACGCTTTTCATTTCTGTTATTGATACACTGTGCCACCATTAGTATAGTACGCATCGCAACGTCCAGTGTCCTTCAAGTAGAAAGAACGAAGGTTACTGACGCGCGTTGTCCCTCGCCCACCTGCATAACCAGGGGTAGTCTACCTTGCAGGCTACGAAGTGGAAACCGTCATTTTAAATCGCACATATGCGCTGTTGGGTCATTTCTTGCTGTCTTCTACGTGAGGTGCCGTCGATAACAAATATGTGTCTATTTCTGATTTGTAAGCTCTACTTGTCGCGTACAAACCTAGAATGTTATGTTACGGGGCAAATATGACCTTGAAGCGGCGCCAATTAATTAAGGGCCGAAGAAGAATGGGAATCGAACTCGCTCCTCCGGCATACAGGAGGGGGACGCTTCCACTCCGCCACGACTGCGCGACTCTTGGAAGTGAATGAAGGCGCGTTTAGTGATTGTACGGATGACTAAGAAACCTGCCTTCCAAATATATATTCAGCCGTACGTGAATAGTTTAATCACAAGCATGTAATTACAGATATCCCAATTGAGCGAGCAGCGAAGTATGTTTTCGGTGACATTGCTTTGTGCATGGCGTGCAGTCGTACCGCCATCATGCGGTAAACACAAACTCCAACACGCAATGTACGGTGATGGTGCCGCAGATGGCGGGCGTCTATAGTTAATGTACACATCTATTAGAAATGTATTTTCGAGTTATGCACTGAGGCGTTCATGAGTATTTTATTATGAGCATGCAAATTACAGATGTTCCAACTAAGCGAGTAGCGAAGTTGTCCGGAACGCACTCAACGTGGGAGGCGCCAAGCCACGTCTAGTTGTCCTATCCGCCACAGCACTTTCTCTTTAAACAGGTTTAACAGGAGTTAATCCGCAGCTAATTTTTCTGAATTGATGGTCATTTAAAGCGCCATGATGCAGGCATGCGTGCTTGATTCGATGTTGTAGGGACGTGCATGCCAGCTGCGCACTGGGCGCTCTTCTAGAGAAACGCGTGTAAGCCTCAGGGTGCTTGCCTATGCTCCAGCAAGAGGACTCTTCTTCGTCTACACAAAGCGTCTATCATTGGTGAGGTTTAAACTGTGCATTTGCTCCGAGGCGGAAGGCTCTGTAAAACGGAGAGGAGGGCTTGAAGAGCGAAGGGTGTTAGAATTTGGAGGGTCTTTCTTGCCCAGGCATGATGCCTGCTAAAGAGGCATATCTGGTTGACCCGCGAAACTGAAAAGAAAAACAAACTGGAAAGGCCTAGCTCTGTTATGGTAGGATATACGCAGCGAAAGCGTGGCGACTTTTGCATCAGAAGAGTGCATTCACTAGATGCGCCTTTATTCATGGTTAAAGCTTGAGCCGTCGTAGCGGAGTGGTAGCGCTTAAAGGCCGTGGTTCGATTCCGAGACTCAGGACAGGTTTTTTTTTATTCAGTGAGTGTGCGGGGGTTTCAATGCCTCCCATAGATTCCGCCACCGAATACGTTGGTTAGCGGTTAAGCGCAGACTCAGGCGCGTTTACACTCCGGCGTAACGCGCGCGCGCTGGAAGGCGACGTTACGTCGGCCAAAGCGAGACGCTATATACTCGAACTGCGCTTGACCGTCGACGCGTTCCGCGGCTTCGGCGCACTCTGACCGCACTGGCAGAGACTTGGAGCATGTCTCTCTCGTGCCGAGCGCGCCAGCCGCCGCCGGCCCGGCCAGACCGGTTCGGCTCCGCGGCGAGGCGCGCGTTGTAACGTCATGTGTCTCCTCGGAGAACCGCCTCAGAGAAATCACTAGTTCACGGCAAGTAAAGCTTTCGCTTTAAAAGTCCAATGCAGCAGAGAGGAATCCGAAGGTGTGGAGAGTGGTGAGATAGTGAACGTGGGCTTGAAAGGCTGTGTCCACCGTGTTAGGTGGCTTAGTATGACTGACTGCGTTGACCTGTAACACGGGGATTTTTTAAGCAGCACGGCAAAACGCAATTCTGGAAAAAATAAATTGAAGTGAAAAAATGAGGACAGGTAGTACTAAGCTCTTATGATCATGGCAGGGTTTAGGCTGCTGTTTACGCTACGTGTGAATTAATCGGTGTTGGGTTGCTTTCTGTAATAACACTGAGTGTGAAGCCGGCGTGGCAGGAAAAGGCCATCGGGTTAGAGCCCAATAGTGGTGCGAAACCTCTCCTGTGTGTTTTGGAGACGTTTACAGATACGTAGTTGGTGTGATTTTCAATGAAACATCAGTACGTACCCTACTATGGCGGCAGTTTTTATAATTTTACTTGTAGGTATCAACACTTTCAAGACACAGGTCAATCGACGTCCTCTTGTTAGCCATAAAGGGAATGATCTTTATCATTTCGTCTATGTGGTGCAGTAATAATGATAAGCTCAGGTCATTAGCAGAGTGCCTGTATCATTTCTTAGGGCAAACAGTGCACATTTCCAGACATAATGCATTGTGGTCCAGTGTCAAAGGTCACAGTTCTCGAAAAGACTAAAAGCACGATACAGTAATTAATACTTTCCCAGGATCCAGGTTTAGGTGATCTCATTTCTTTGCAGCTACCGAATACTCGATGCCACGGTATCAGAGTTTGAAGCGAAAAGCTTCACTACGCTAGGTAAAGAAGTCATCGCGTAGGCCGGAGAAAGACCTTGAACGACTTTCCGCCCAACCACGTTAGCCCTGTATCACCATATGTTGTACAGTTACGGTGTCGAACCACTGACCCCTGACCTTGTCCTATGACCTTTAGTTGACAGTTTACCTTTGACAGCTGACATTGAGTTGACCTCTGACTTAAGCTTTGACATTTGGTGACATTTAGGTTGACCTTTGACCTTAAGAACATCGGATGGGGTGATGTGAAGCCATGTGATGACATCCGATTGGGGTGTCGTAAAACCATGTGATACCATGTTATAGCCATGTGGTCGTGTGGATATATACAGAACGGCTGTCGCGAGCGTGTAGCGGAGCTGCCATGGACGAGCCTCAGACGCTTAGCAAGCGTGCTTGCTTTTCGCCGTATTCCAGGGTTAGCCAAGTTAAGCCACAGCCAATTTTTTTTTAAATGAACGAATCAACTTCTAAAGGACGGACGTCCAGAGGAGCACCCAAAATTTAGACTTTGCAAAAGTTAAAAGCACCATTATTGTTAAACTACACTACTGAAGAGCTTTTGTTCTGCTTTTCGAAGTAGAACAGGGTTCGGGGCTTCCAGTTGTTAACTTCCCATGGAGTAGAGCTGGGTGAAATTTATACAATACAAACTTTTTCGCAACACGATCACCCTGAAAGATTCTTGTGTTAAGTGTATTCCGTCCAAATGGAGGTATTCGGTGAGCCCTGTTGTGTTGCCTAACGTTCAAGCGCACAGATATTGAGCGCCCGACTTCCATTCTAAACTAGTAATGTAAGAATCGTTTAGATGAAGTGTTTCGACTTGTTGCATTATTGAACCCCAGAGTCATTGGCTTCTCGTGAATGAGCAAGATTTTGGTTTCAGTTTCCTTTCAGGTCGAGTTGCGCTCCGTATTAAAAAGGCAGGTGTTGGTAATAAATAAAATATGGATAAAGGGTGCACCTCACGTAAGTTCGAGGTGCAACAATTAGAAGAATCGATAGAGAAGCGCCAACTTTTCTTCCATACTTTCTTTTATATCTGCACGTTTGTGTTCGCCGTAATTCAAACGCTTGGGCTCTTAATCGAAAAAAGCAGTGAGAACACTGGCACCAATATTTAAGCTATAGGTACATGTCTAACAGAAAAAACCTTGTCAATGGTGTGGGTTTCATTTAGAGGGCCCGAAGGCAAGTTTTTCAGTGATGCACCATTAATACTTTAGGGAACATTTTGCAGAATTTTTATTAGCGCTGGAAAACTGCAGTTAGTGTTTATTGTGGATAAATGAACACATTTTACTTATTCCAATGCGTGAACACATGTTTCGGATTACCTGGACAGGTCTTGAGACGCTCGTTAAATATTTTATCAAATTTCATAGGTGTAGCAGAAAAGCCCTCGCCAAAGCATGGGTTGCATATCTTTTATGGCTGAAGTGCACTATAAACTGCAACAATATGGCGGCGCATTTAATGGTCAACCGCAATCTATCTAAGAACTTTCTAAGCTTTGTGCTTCGCTCGATCGCTTAGAGCAGAAAAAATAGATTTTTTGTGGACCCCAATCTTTTTGTAGTGCTGCTATACCAAGCTTTCGAACACGATGCACCCAACTGAAGCATGCGCTACTCTCTAAAACATATACACTTGCTAGCCGGTGCCCTAACTACACTTATATCCACAGCATTGTATCACATTGGTGCAAGACTTGGAGTGCACGGAAGCGTGCCTCAGTATTTTTGTAGCTTGCCTGAAGCTTGATATGACGGCACGAGGCCATTGACGTAGCTGTTGAAAAGCACCGCTGTTTCGCGGCTACACGACACAAATACACTTGTCCCTAGCAGTAGTTTAATAGTTATGTTAGGGTGCCCTTGGCACAAGAATTGAATGCGAGGATATAGGCCTGCGGACGTGAAGAAACAGTTTAGGCTCAACTTTTCCCAAGTGTTATGTGCTGTGTAATTCACATATGTAGCGTGCGCTCTCGCTGGCATGTTGCATCTTTTAGAAATGTGGGTACTTTAGATTTCACAGTGCACTATGTTGAAAGCTTGGCTGCCACAGCGTTTGGAACGTAAACACCGTCACATGCTTGGCGATAGTCACGTGGGTGGGACTGGTCACAAATTTACCCATGATGGTCCAGTTTTACGGCTATCCTCACTTTCGCATGACATGTTACATGACGTTCAACATCCGGACTTGTGACAGCGGACTGTCTGCGGTGTCGGTAATGAGTCTTGCCTATATTACATAAGCGATATTAATGCGAAGTCCACGACGCCACTATGTGGTACAGCGCGAAACTGCGGTGATAAAGGCCGGGGAAGGTGCCGTTCAAGACAGAGGCAACACGCACGGGTCTTCACCATGCTTCATGGAAAATAAAATTGCGCTCGGTATGAGATCTGTGCATGGTGGCCATAGCCTTTCAGAGCAGCAGAGGAAAAGCTGCCAAATTTTCGCACAACGTAAAACCGGTTGCCTACTCGAGGACAATCTGTTCACTTGATTTGGAAGAGAGACGCGCTGAGATAACGCAAGGAATGGTCGCGTAACTGAAAATTTAAAGGTCCGAGAATGGCAATGTTACTAGTGGCTTTAGGGTCTTAGTGACAATTTTCTCATCGCAGCTGAACAATAAAAGTAAATAAAAGTTAGTGATTTTCGTGGGCGAAAGTATGCCTGCGGCACTACGTTTGATTTAGTTCTGTGATGTAAAACTTTCCTCAAATTCGTCTGTCACAGTTTCTTGCAAAGCAAAGCAATTTCTATCAAGTATACAGCAGGAACTTGTGTACGAGCCGTATATCTTCTCTGCTGTTCGTGCAGTCGAGATTATGCAGAGTCGTTGGTAGAAGCAAACAGCCCATGGTGACTGCTTGTACGGTGTGCAGTGGTTCCTATAACAGCACTGTAGGATCTATTTCCCCTAGAAGAGATAAGGTGATTTTTTTTTTTCAGCATGAAAAGACTTGGATCGTTCCCGTTTCAAAACAGGCCGTTTTGTATTTCTGGGAGGGGACCCCTGTGGCTTATATAGATTTCTGTAAGGTTGTGCAATAGTCACAAAATGCGTCCGGCCCTATTGTGAACGTTGTTCTAAGCTCGCTGCGGTGAGCTGCGGTGCGCGCTCTCAGAGGTACAACAGCGGAATGGTGGAGGGAGAACTTGTTAGTGTTATAGCGTAACGGGCTACCCTGCAATTCGGACTGCACTCTGAGGAGCACTGTACACGAAGCGTAGAATGTATTACCTGGGTGCCCCAACACTGGTGCAAGAATTGATTACCAAGATGAAGCTTTCGGAAGCAGCTAGGCTATATTAGAACATCTTTGGACGATACAACAGAAAGGTCGTGTTTATATTATAATCACTTCATTGTGCCCGCCGATACAGCTAAAATTGCTTTGGTGTTCGGCTGCTGATATCAAGGTCGCGGGATGGAATCTAGGCTGCGGGCGCAGTATTTCGATGGAGGTGAAAAGAAAAATGGCCACGTGCTTAACAATGTACGCTCTCGTAAAGAACACCTCGTGTAATAATTCAACTACGACGTCTAACATAAGTTACGTGTTGCTTTGGAACATTAAAACCTCCGTACCATATCACAGACGTTCTTCTCTCCTTTGCATTGCAGATTTGCAAGGCGAAGGCGGCGTACCCAAAAATCCCGTTCGGTATCGCTTTTTTTGACACCGAGCGCGACTTCATGCCTCGTCCCTGCCCCGGACTGGGCTTAAGTGTAGGAAACCTGACCCGCACCAGGACGGTGAGGAAAGTGAGAGATTTTTTGCGGGACAAATTTACTGACGCCGGCAAGCTGCAGAGCTGCTTGGCCGTTCAATGACTAAGAATCGTCGCAAGCTGAGCCCCTGTTCGCCACCAAGATTCTTTATGACGGCGGGGTGTAACATTCTTCAGCGTGCGGTTAATAATTTCGCGAACAAAATGTGGCATTGAATTCCAAAAAAATCTGCACAAGATCATGGTTCTTTTTCACATGCATTTGAAATAAATGCTTTGCCGAAGAAGTACCTCCTTTGGTGATCTAAATTGCATAGAGCTCATTCGCTGACAAGCCCGTATCACGTTGCCGGCCTTGTTGACGGTTCATAACAAGAGAATCTTTGTGAAGAAGAGAGAACTCAGACATGTAGAAATTTCGACACCATTATGACATCGCAGTAGCACGAAAATACAAGCGGCAGGGATGAAAATTTCCAAATTTGCGGGAGGGGGTAATGCAAGCAATGATATGCGATTTATATGAAATATATTTTTCAATAAAATGTTCCAGCAACGCTTTCTACAATTTAATCTGCAGTCGTACAAACAGTGTTCTTTCATTAACCGTTTGCTACCGTTAAAAAATAAAACGTTAATCGATGAAGTAGACCGAATAATGAAATTATATTTTTGGATATTTTGGTAAACGGACGCTATTTGGTAGCCGATTGAAAGCTCCAGGAAGCAAAGAGGCACAATGTGCTCACTTTACAGAGCACTGTGGTCATGCTAGCACAGACTGCACGTGCTGTGCTTTCTTAAGCGCCTAGTATCAGGCGAAGAATTTTTCACGTTGAAAATTACCAGCGTTTGAATTATTTATGGCTTATGTGCTTTTTCGCTTCATTAGGAACGCAATTTTCTTATATGGCCACACTGCTGGTAATATAACTCGCGAATGCTACTGACCTTCAAGTCACTGATTAGGCAATAGCATCTCGCAAGAATTTCTTTTTATTTCGAGCATGTACTCAGAAAAGGAGCAGGACTACCTTCAACCCGAATAGCGGAGAACTGAGATTGCTTCTGCTTGCACAAAGAATCAACTAGAAGATAAGGGCAATTCGCCGCTGATGCGCTGCTATCCCCAGACCTGCGCCTGCCGCATGGAGCGTTCTTCAATTTATGCTCAGGAGGTTTATATATGACGTTCTATTGTACAGTGTATTCATATGTCGTGTCGAAACAGCTTGGGCGTTGTTGTACAGTGCATGAAATATTTTTTTTGCAAATTATGCAAAATGCCATTATATGCTCACAACAATAAAACTATCCTAACACACAAATTCTATGTTCCCAGTGCTTTTCTTGGTTTATGTAACTTCTGGCTTCGCCATATCACCCCGACGAACCTGTAACGTCGTTGCCATTGCCTTCTTGGAGAAATGCTGTTTTCTCTGCAGCATCTTTTGTGGCCTCATTACCAGCCATCTCTAGCACAGCCATTGGTCCAGCGTCACTGTTGGCAGCCAACAGGCCTAGCAGTACCTTGCACGTTCGGCAGAACATAGTACCTGTAGTTTGGGCATCTCTTGCTCATTGGATCCAGAGCCGCGTTTTAACGCTAAGCTTTTTGTATGGATTACCAGCCTTATATGCATTCGTTTTATTTAGTTATTCGGTACGAGATTATTTTATATTTTGCGACAGCTTAGATATCTGTTAATTGTGGATGGTCAATTTAGAGTTCTTTGCTTCGTTTTGGAAGTTGCAATGGTTGTGAATGTGCTTTTAAAAATTTGTAAATGCTCGTCTAGGTATCCTTCAGCGATAGGAGGCTGTCAAGGTCTGAAATAAATTTTAGCGTTTTCAGTATTTGTCCATGCGCCGAGATCATGTTGGCGATAGCGTCCACAAGTTGCTCTAGAGCACTCTTCGCCTGCTGAACATTCAGGATATCAGGCTGGCCAAGTGTGAAGGTAAATAGTGCCGCAAATTTTTTTACTGCTTTTTATTGTTCAGCTCGAGAACCTCCGGCCCTTGGATTTTTTATTTGTTTGCCAGGAGATGCGAAAAAACTCATCTGTAATGATCGCCGCCACGTGCAACTGCTTCCATATTCTTCCAGATCGTAGTATTGCTTTGGCGCCTTACCTATGTGGTTCCTTAGCAGCTTTAATTTGAGCGTGGCCGAGAGTACCCCACATACTGTTCGGCGAACGCCGAGTACTCTTGTATCTGCCGCTGCTGCTTAACTCTTCATTAAGCTATTTTTTGGTGCAAGCCCGCCCAATAAAGAAATTTTTTTACGCCCTTCGCGTATCGTCCACGGCGTTGTCTCCAATGTGTAGCCTGTCTTTCGCTGGCGTAATTGGACGCAGTAGGCCGATAACAAGCGTCTGTTTAAACCAGGATGGGGTAATAAAAGACACAAACAACGACGAGGCTCGAAGAGAAGAAATAGAAGACCACAAAATTTTTTCGCTTTTTTTTGCGCTTGGGGCTAATTTCAGTGATGGCAATTGCTTCTTTTAAATGTTCAGCAGCAATGCAGAAATTAGCTTCTGAACGATATATCAGCTAGCCTTGCAGAAACTCGGATATTTTCGGCCACCTGAGATTGTTTTACAAGAAACGACAAAGCACAGCACATGGGTGTCGTTTGTCTGTGTCATCAGTGGAAAAAAAATGAATTAAGCATTTAAGCTCCGCTTTAACTGAATTACGCGGTAGTGTAATTAGTTAACTGACATATATGCAGACGGTCATTCTCTAGTTTGCTTTCATAGATTCCTGGAAATCCTCCTACCTCTCCTGGCGCAGTGGTGCAGAGGATAAGCGATGCGCCACTGTCCTGCGATGGCAGCTGCTCCCAACAGTGGGCCTTGTGTGTCCCAGATTGCTCTTCCCAAGCGTCCAATCATTATTTTAGCACCGTCTGCCACTGTGGGCAGGCTGTGATGTCCCCGTGACGCCCCTTGACGTAGGTTTGCCCACCTCCCTCCTAGGATGGTCTCTGGGGACAACGTTCTAAAGCCATTCCCGTGATTTTTCGGTTACAACACCGGCAACGCCGACAACGCCGTTACCGGATTTTCTGAACAATGGGGCCTTTGACGCTATTGCGTTAAATACAGTGTCAGTGCCCGGGATTCAATCCCGCAGCCTCTAACTCAACACCCGAACACCAAATATGCTGAACGATCTCTCTGCGTACCAAAAAAGCAATTTTCAGCCCCGTATTAGCTCATGTCAGCAGATTAGGAACTCGCTCACAGAGTGAAAAAAAATGTATTGAAAGAGATTTAGGAAGCAAGCTCAATAATTATATTAATACGTCTTCATTTTTAAGGTTATCTATGTTAGCGAAGCATCCTACATGTGCTACTGGGGGAAAAACTCTCCAGGTCTAGGTCCTTAGGTGTCACACCTGCCAACGAACATCTTCGTACACTGCACCACATTCGAGTACTTGAGTCCGACTATCACTTCCGCAAGTTTGGTGTAATGAATTCCGTTATTTGCTTTTGTTCCTGGGTATGCGTCCTGGAGATGTTTGTCCACAATATTACTCGGCCATACAATTTTATTTGATTTCTGAGCGGTCTTGCCTTATGTCTCGTGTTCTCAAGGTAATGCAGTAGGATCTGGCCATAAAGTGCTGATTTCGATCGAAGTCTTTTGTGCAACCAGTCATAGAACGCTCTCTGTACGTTTGATCGGCTTGAAACGCCTTTTTCCAGTGCATTTTAAAAACGTGTGTCTAGCGATAAAGGTTGGGGTAGCAGGCAAAAATGTTCGTAATCAATCGTCGCCATTACTAAACAAGCCCTAAGAAGCTGAGCATTTTCTTGCGGCAAAATGGCACAATCAAATATCAGTCCACAACACTTTTCTTTTGTTTTGCGTATTTATAATGACTATTCAGCAGCTCAGATAAACAGGCAGAAGTGACTGTGTTCCCCAGGGACACAGAGTGCTTAGATGAAAATCCTTATTATCCTCTGGAAAGACCAATATTACGCTCCCACACTGCAATATCATCCGGCGTCCCAACTCGATATCCTTTTTAGGGTTGTTGCGTGTTGATCACAGACGACGCAGCATTTGCCAACTGTCCTGCTATGCCAAACATGCGTCCCGACATGCAGATGGTGAGTTGCGACACCACGGGTTCCTGTGCATCGGCAGAGACATCCCCGCAGGGGGATGATGATGAGCAGTACGTCACCGCGGACCCAAGCACCCGCGCCTAGTCGCGCGTGGTTCAGCCGTGTGCGGGGAAAAGGGGATTCTGTTGGTTTGCACCGATGCCGAACGTTTGGACCTTTAAGGCCGCTCGGCGGAGGCAACACACCACTTTGGCACTTCCGGCCTGACCCGACCAGGGGAAATCGGCACTCGCCTTTTCTTGTCCTTCCCTCCATCTATTAGTTTTTTATCTCCTTTCTCGCAATTCTCCTGTCTCATATTCACTTCGTGGTTTTTTTCTTTATTCCTGGCGGCGCGGCTTAACCTTGTGTGCCCAACCACCCTAAATGTCGTCATATTTGGTTATAGTTGGGGTGTAGAGCTGGCGTGGGCAGGGCTTGCTTGCAAGTTCCTGCACTGTGCCGTCGTTGGGCACCATGGTGGGTGGCTGGCACCATGGGCGAATAATATACATATCCTATGGCCCTTCTCTTTTGTCCAATGATTGGCGTCTGAAGAAAGGGCGGATCGATGTAACTGAACAGTTCGTACAGGAAAAGTTTTTCCGAAATAGCATGTTGTCCTCAGCGACAATCCTGAAAAACCAGGTAGGAAAATATTCCGATCCATAGTTATATAGTGTCTTAGGGAAGCCTTGGTTGCAAGTTAAACAAACTAGCTGGTGGAGACTTGCTCCTTAAAATACGCGACAATGTGCAGGTAACTGAGCTTTCCAACATTCTGTAATTTGAGGACATCCGTGTCTCTGTCCCACCCCACAGGTCACTAAATGCTGTCCGCGGTGTGGCCTCCGAAATTGATTTTCTGTACCTGACCGACCTGGAAATGCTGGACGGCCTAGCCGATCAAAATGTCACCAAAGTTCAACGAGACAATATAAAAAACGAAAACAAAGAAATCTCAACAAAGCACATTGTACATTTACTTGCTGCACACTCCCCCAATCCATTGAAGTGGGGTGCACAAAGATCGCTGTGAGACCGTACATCCCCAACCCCAGATTCGTTTTACTTGCAAAAGATTTCGCCATGGTTCTGAGAGTTACCGAGGCCACAAAACCTGCTCGAAATGCGCTTCGAAAGAACACTCCTCTGAAAACTGCGAAGCAGCATTCCGCTGCGCTAACTATGAAGACGAGCACTCAGCCTACTCTAGGTCTTGCCCATCGTAGAAGACAGAAAAAAATAACATTGAAAACAACAAAAACATTTTATTCAGCGAGGCAAGAATACGTATCCGAATGGCAGGCAATTTTTTTTGCCTTTACACCCCAATTTCGCCCGCCCATGTGGTGCGACGGGGCAGTGCAGGACACCGGCCTCCGGCACTTGCCCAGGCCTCACTTATTGCGGCTGCGGCAGAATCATTCTCGCGCCAGGTGGAAGTAGCTAAAACTACTCCACCACATCCAAAGCAGGTCATGCTGCCTCTCAAGGAAGCGGGCCTCAAGGCCTCTGCTGTCGAGGCGAGGTCTCACACAAAACACACGTGCAGCCTGCACGATCGTCCAGTGCCTCTCAAGGGGCGATGGACACGAGTCAAGGTAGGTCCGTACCGTCGATGTCACAGGTATGGCGGAACTGCCTGGATCATCACAAAAAAGACAAGCCCCGAATCACGGGGTCAACCCAAACCTGCTTTAATAACCCACGTACATAAAATAAGATGGCTTTCACAATACATTTTAATTGCAGGGTACTGTTAAATAATTTGTCTGATACAAAGGACATCTTAACCTCTTTTTGTCTGGTTGCTCTGTGCCTACAGGAAACTAACCTAGGTGCCCAGCGTAAAAATGCATTAAAAAATATAAGATATTCCGCCGTGACCGAGCGCATGCAAACAGGCTATCGGAAGGTGCAGCCATTATAGTCCAAAGTGGTATTGCAGCCCGTGAACTAAAACTTGCAAGTCGATAAGAGGGTGTGGCAGCCAGTCTGCTTGCATATAAAACTCTTTCAGTGTGCTTCGTATACCTCAAGCCACGGCGAAAAGTAATTATGAATTAGTTAGAGAACCATTAGAGAAACTATATACCAGAGCCTGCTCAATTATTTGTGACGCAAAGACAGGAGGAAGGTAGAAAAGCACTGGACGAGGCGCCCTTTTTTGTTCTTGTCGCTCATGCGCAGACAAGACACGAAATACGAAGATGCGGATGATGAAGCGTGCTCCAAGAACTTCTTTTCAGCACTATGCAGCACGATCGGCGTGTCGCTTATGCACGGGTTGCCTTTGTTTCTGATAAAAAAAACGCTTCGATGAGTTCTATGGCTGTCGTGTCCTTACTTTTGCTTAGAATCCGCACCTCAGTGAAAATGGCTAACAATTCATGGACCCGGATTTCCCAATGTGCTTCGCTGAATGCGTGCCGTCCCTCTTTTTATCTACACTGCGCTCATGTTCCTCGTTCGCTCACTGGCACATCGACCAGTTTGTCCTATGTAGGAGATTCCCCAAGACAGGGGATTTCATAGACCACCCCTTCTGCGCATTTCACATATGGTCTCCTATGATTCGTACCACAGCCACGTTCCTTGTTTTCCTTCTTCCTTTCAATACGGCCGCAAATGCCGTGCAAGTTTTTAAGTTGCGGGCCACTCGGTGTACATATTGCCCCAGCACAGGTCTTACCTTTTCTCGATGGACTTCTGGCCTTTTCCGCCGAGGACCTCACTTTATTTTTTTAGGACACTTTCAGCCACCGCTATCACGCGCGAACAAAAGAACGCGGCTGCTGTCAGCCTAGCCAATTTTTCATTAAGGCTATCCCGCATTCTGTGAGGGCATGACTTCCAGAGCGCCGATTCCAGGCAAAGTAAGACAATCCCTGTTTTAACAATCTTTGAACGTGAGGAGCCAAACAGCAGAAGCTGCTATTTTGCACGGGGGGCGTACGATCAACACACTCGATCTCCACAAAACAAGCTTCAGATCTAAAAGCTGTGGCCTCGTGGTAGAGCACCCGCCTCGGCTTCGGGAAGTGAGTGGGTTCGACTCCC
Organism: Amblyomma americanum; assembly: GCF_052857255.1. Lineage (NCBI taxonomy): Eukaryota > Metazoa > Arthropoda > Arachnida > Ixodida > Ixodidae > Amblyomma > Amblyomma americanum. The sequence continues at coordinate 31,539,796 of NC_135504.1, read as the reverse complement.
ACTGCCGGCCGGTTACCCACCGGTTTTCTCAAAATGGGTACAAGCTATGACCCGGCCTGGTGCTCGGCTTGCTATGGTACATGGCTTGGCAAAGGAGCCTGCGCATTCAAATCTCGTCTCTGTGGGCATGGAAAAAAAGGACCACAAATGGGCTTCTACCGCACGAGGCGGATTTAACGTTAATGACGGCGGAACTTATCGCTGATACGTCAGAGCAACTGTGGTCAAGACCGTTTTCCCAAGCATCTCACCCAGAAGAGCAGAGCACCAGGCCGGGGGAAATCTTGTACCCATTAAAAACCGGTGGGTACCCGGTGGCACTGGAGATCGAACCCAGCACCTCCCGAAAGCCAGGCGGATGCTCTACCACAAGGCCACGCTTCGATCAAGAAGTTTTCGGTCTGCCCCAAAAGTTCCCCCCCCCCCCCCCCCCCCAACCATACATGGAGTAGGCCTTGACCAGACCACTTCCCATGAAGCGAGTCCCATAAGTTGGAGCAAGCTCAACAACTGGTGGACTCCCACACCAGAGACTGCTCTTGTACCAATTTAGGTTTGGTCATCCTCGGGCCTGAAAGCCCTCCCAGCAAGCGTGGCGGGCTGGTCCACTATTGCCACCCCGTGTGTTGTGTCTGAATCCAACCCAGGAGTATTGGATAAGCAAGGTCGTGACTCCTCGTGGTGGGCTTCTGTGCTGAGCACCCATGCCAGACGCCGAAACACCCTTGACTTCGGGTAATCTTTTCGTGCCGCGCTCCAAGCGAGAGCCCGATTCTACCAAGTTTTATTAAGCGTCTTGGATTTGACGCCGGCCCTGGTGTACTAGGTAATGACCTACCGCCTACTTACCGGGAAGTACGAGTGTGGGCTTCATCCCACACCCCTATGGTCTCACAGAGGTACTACTCACAGGCTCTCAAAGGACGCAATCGCCAGTCCTGCTTTCGCTTCGCCCTCGGTCTCTTCGCCTGCTGAGACGCCCGCAGGCCTCAGCGTTTTCCAGAGATGGCCCTGGTTTCCCGGAGGGGGACCGAGAGCAGACTCAAGCAGCGCTCCCGAGTGATGGTAGTGCTCGGGTTACACAGGGACGCCCCTACCCCTGATGACTTTAGTCAGCGGGGATTTCCCTGCAGCGTATTTGCTTGAGACTTAGCCACAGAAGCCTATCCTTAAGTTTCCAAGGCCTATGAACACTCTCGCTTCAGGTTATAGGAAGAGGGTCGCCATAGCCCTTCCCAGGTTCACCAATGACAGTCGCCCCCAATTGACTGGGTTACAGAAGCACGCAACTACTACCGGCGTTACTCTCCATCAACACGTTATGGTCAGGAAGTTCAAATATACATTTCAGGCCGCTTCCATGCAGTCTAAATTATCTTCAAACACATTCCACTGTTTTCTCAAAACGGGCAATTCCTTGTTTAGTTAAAACAATCATAAAATCGTCCACATATCCAAAAACTTTAAAAACCTTGTTAGCGGGTAAAACCGGCTGCTGGACATGGTCAATGTGGGATAAAAAAAATGTGACATAGCACAGGCGTCACACAAGATCCAATGCAAAAAGGTCACAATGCAAAAAGTCATTTGCAAAAACACCCTTTGAAAAAGGTCGCAAGCCGCCATAACGTACCACTGCTCTTTTCTACGCCCAGAAAGCTCGCCGGCATTTGCGGCCGTATCGCAAGCAAGAAGGAAAACAAGGAACGTGGCTGTGGTACGAATCATAGGAGACCATATGTGAAATGTGCCGAAGGGGTGGTCTATGAAATCCCCTTTCTTGGGGAATCTCCTACATAGGACAAACCGGCCGATGTGTCAGTGAGCGAACGAGGAACATGAGCGCAGTATAGAACAAAAGAGGGACGGCACGCATTCAGCGAAGCACATTGGGAAATGCGGGTCCATGAATTGTTAGCCATATTCACTGAGGTGCGCATTCTAAGCAAAAGTAAGGACACGACAGCCATAGAACTCATCGAAGCGTTTTTTATCAGAAACAAAGGAAACCCGTGCATAACCGACACGTCGATCGTGCTGCAAAGTGCTGAAAAGAAGTTCTTGGAGCGCACTTCGTCATCTCCATCTTGATATTTCGTGCCCTGTCAGCGCATGAGTGACAAAAACCTATATATGTACGTTTCTTGCATGTAATAAATTTGTTGAAAGGGCGCCTCGTCCTGTGCTTTTATACCTTCGTCCTGTCTTTGCGCCCTAAATAATTCAGAATGAACCAAACCAACTAGCCCAGCAACAAGTTCTCTTAATACCGAAGCCTTATATGGTATATGAGGATTTTAACGCACATTCGTCTTTTTTGGGAAATGAGAAAACAGATACCAGAGGTAAAATTATAGAGGGTTTATTCTAAACAGTATTTTCGTTTGCTAAACTCTGGTAAATCGAGATATTGTTACCGAACTTCGGGAAAAATGAGCTGCCTAGATTTGTCTTTTAGTTGACCGGGCATTTTTAGCAATTTTAAATGGGATGTCATCGACAACGCTTATAGCAGCATTCACCTTCCTGTGCTAATCAGTTTAACATCAGCAACAAAATTTATCCCAACAAAAGAGAGACATATTGGAAGCTTCATTTCGCAGACTCACAAATTTTTACAGCAGAGGCCTCTTTAGAAAAACTTAATTTAGATAATCGTAACATCAATGAGGAACTTAAAAATTTACAAATTCTAATATAACTTCCGCACACTTAGCAATTCATAAGTACTCTGGAGTTGTTCGAGAAAACCACTAAATGTTGTGGACAGAAGAGTGCAAGGAAAAAAACATCAAAACAAAGCAAACGATTTTTTGCGATGGTACCCGCCACAGGAAACTTCGTAAAGTTTTAAAAGCGAGAGATAAAGCTCGGAACGGCCGTCGTAGCACCGAGAAAGCTTAATGAAAAGTTACATCTCATCTATAAACATCCACATCTCAAAGAAAATGTGGGAGCAGCTTCAAAAATTAAATGAAAGCTTCTTACCGTTCTCACTTCCTCTTTTGACAAAACCTGGTACACAAACAAGTGTAAGGTAACAGGCAGACATATTAGGGGAGCACTTAGCTTCGGTTTCGTGTTCCTCACACTACACACACGCTTTTCTAAATGCAAAAACATAGCCGAGAAACAAAAGCTAACAATATGTGGCAGCACAAATGTACAATACAACAGTCTCATTACACTCCAAGAAATTAACAGATCTATTGTTGTCTGCCGGAAAACAATCTGCTCCGGGACCTGATGAAATACACTATTCAATGCTGGCCCATCTTTCGCAGCCTGCTGTAGAGGGAGTTTTGAAAGTTTTTAACAAAACATTGATACTAGGAAGAATACCTGAGATTTGGAAGAAAGCCATTAATCTACCGTTTCTAAACCTGGAAAGCCACCTAATTTCTCTAGAATCTATACACCGATATCCCTTACCATTTCTCTTGCGAAATATTTTGAAAGTGTCGTTAATTTAAGATTGACTTTTGTACTTGAATCACGCGAACTCCTTGACATCCATCAATGATTCATAGAAAAACATGCTCAACGACTAGTTTGCCTTGAAAATCCTGTCCGTAAAGCTTTTATACACAAACAAGGCTGCCTAGCGGTGTTTTTTGACCTGGAGAAGGCATATGATACAACATGAAGGTTTGGGATTCTTCGCGACTTTACAGAACTTGTCATCCGCGGCACGATATTAAGCGAGGAAAAGTTCACCTGAAATTTTGCCGTTTCGAATGAATGTCATACGAAATGCAAGTGCAATAATAGTGGTGCTGCATACATAGCCTTCGCAACATAAAATTTAGGAGATTGAGATAGTCACGTTCATGTCAATCATGAGGCAATAGAAACAAGATAGGCAATAATTAAATGATATGGCAGTGGCTAACGATAGAAAATGTGAACCAATGAAATCTATATAAAACACATTAATTTAGTAATCCATACTGATGCCTGTGTCGATTTTGGCTTAATCAAAGACAATGCTTATGCAAAGCGGAAAAGCGTATTGGAATGCAAACTGTTTTAGGCCATTTTCAGCTTTGGGTGGAAGATTTTATGATATTAAAGTTAAGGTAGAAGATAAAAATGGGACAAAAGACCGCTGGTGCTTATCATGGTTAATGGTGCTTATTGTGTATGGTGATAAATTCGTCTGAGTTCCATTTTTAGCATCTATATACCGCCCATGACTGCGGCTGAGGCGTACTGCCTAGAATATGGGCCACAAAATAAACGTGTTATCCAACTTACGTTACGGTTATCAGTGTCTTGTTCTCTGGGTCACAATAGTATAATAAGCACTCTTTAGATGCAGAGCGTTCAAGTTCTTTGGGATTAAGCTCAGTGCCCTGGTCGGAATAGCATTCTAACGAGAGACAAAGAAAAACGAAACAATGCCAATGAAAAAGCGGCGGTGCATATATCATCTTTCTGAAAAAGTTTGCGGTTTATGGTTTGGCTTATAGGGATTTAACGTCTCAAAGCGACTCAGCCTATGAGGGATGCCGTAGTGAAGGGCTCCGGAAATTTCGACCACCTGGGGTTCATTTACGTGCACTGACATCGCACAGCACACGGGCCTCTAGAATTTCGCCTCCATCGAAATTCGACCGCCGCGGCCGGGATCGAACCCGCGTCTTTCGGGTCAGCAGCCGGGGGCGCCATAACCACTGATTCACCGCGGCGGCGCCTTTGTGAAAAATTTCTGCTGGTTAGTGACACGTTGAAGCCAATAATTAAGTGAGGGAAGATTCCATGCTAATCAATTACGATGCCAAAGCCATTTAGGACACGCTGAGGAGTGCTACGAGCGTCACATGAAGCCACGGAAAAATCGAGCATTTTTCTTCGCGATGCTAGAACCCTAAATTTATTCCCAAGTTAGGATCAATAAGCAAAGCGGAGTGGCATGCAGGCAATTTCAGTTTTTTGTAAGAATGCGCATTAAAAGATTATCCTTAACGGGATGGATGTTTCTAAGGTTTTGCAGAAGGCGTCAACCACTAAGATTTCCTTTTTTCACTAAAAGATAGAGTGTTTTCAGAAATTGAAGGCATCCATTTTAAGTCAGCCTGTATAAGGCTATGATATTACTTACTTTTGTGACACCACTGCTAGAATTCTTCTACAAATATCTAATACTCATCACGGATGTTTTCTTATTCTGGAAAGGTGTGATCTTTTTTAGACGTATACTAAAGCTTTCTGCATTGAGGCCGATCTACATGGATCGAAACTTTACTGAAATAATGCGCGCCAGACCGCTAGATATTATTAGAGCTGTCTGTGTTTAAAGTGGCTTGAGCAGGCGTTGTTCCAGTAATCCTGGACTGCGGGCGTCGGTAGAGTTCCGCTCCACGTCAACTGTTGCAACTATATAATTCGACAGCTGCCGACTGTCCTACGCCTGTCCTAAGGTGAAGTCCTCTCTTATTTGGCGTAAATTTGTTTCACGCGGGTTGGTGGTTTTTGCGTGCTACGGAAAATAAAAATCAAAATCTCTCAGCGTTACTGTGAGGTATTCATGAGGAATGAGAAAAACCGAATTCATTAATGTGTGCGAGAGGCCTTTCGTGGGTGTATACTATTACAAAATTAAGCGTTCAGCACAAACTTTCAAGCCTATTTCGTTTATTTCGCATTCAGAAGCACTAATTTTGGCCAAGAAAGAGATTCGGAACTATGCTTACTTTCTGGGTCACGGACGGGAGTTTTTCCGGAACCATCTGTGACTTGCACTTTTAGCATAAACACCACAAGCGATGTCAGCAATACTCTTCGTTTAACGACTTTCATCATAATATCTACAAATGTTAGTCTGTTTATCTCATCTGAAAAAGATTACATTGTAACTTTCACGGCACCGTACCAATATTCGGCATCCATGAACCTCTGTGTTCATATGCAGCGTTAATAGGAAAGTATGCAATGCATGTATTATAATGCCGCATTTCTGAGAACGATACAATGCTGCTTACTTTTAATGAGAGCGACTGCGTGCTTTCAAGGTCTCAATATAGCTTTGTGTACCAGTGTTTAACACAACAAACGAAACATTCTACATAACAAAACTTATTGGGAACATAACTTCACCCCACGTTCTTCAATGTACCACAACGTTGAAATAAAGCAGCGTTCATGAAGGGGTGACAAGGTTCATGACAGCTTTGTGTGGCTGCGCTGGGCTGAGTACTGTAACTTGGCAAAGCCTTCTAACTCTGAAATTATTCCTCCAAAATGTTCAAATATGGAGAAGTCTGGCAAAACGCTACAAACATATTCAAATTTAGGCGTTATGTTAGTTTTGATGAAATATCAACAAACAAATCTCACCGTGTTATTTGCTACACCCGTGTTATAGAAAAGCTAGCTCAAGCTGAGGCGATATATTTTTAATGTAATCAAAATTTCAAAAATGTCGTAATAATTGGTTTTTTTGGTGGAAAGGAAATGGCGCAGTATCTGTCTCATATATCGTTGGACACCTGAACCGCGCCGTAAGGGAAGGGATAAAGGAGGGAGCGAAAGAAGATAGGAACAAATAGGTCCGTAGTGGAGGGCTCCGGAATTATTTCGACCACCTGGGGATCTTTAACGTGCACTGACATCGCACAGCACACGGGCGCCTTCGCGTTTTTCCTCCATAAAAACGCAGCCGCCGCGGCCGGGTTCGAACCCGGGAACTCCGGATCAGTAGTCGAGCGCCCTAACCACTGAGCCACCGCGGCGGGGCTCAAAAATGTCGCCATCGCCATTTTCCCGTAGCCTTGGTGAAAGGGACTCGGCTCTCCGAAAGAAAGGAATCAATCAGTCTTAGAATGGATGCTTAATAAGTTCGTTTCACTCAAACCAACTCCATTTTTCTGTGCCCCTTCGAAAGGAAGGTGCCGCATTCAGACGCTAAGCGGCAGTGTTTTTTAAGATAGACAACTTCAAACGTCGTGGTTGGGCTTACAAGCAGGATCTGGGTTTAGTCTGGATTCGCGTTAGTATTAATTTTAGGCAGGGTACTCATCTTTTTCTCTTTTAGTGTCACAGCGCTTGCTTTTGTGCTTCGCACCTGTCAGATAGGAATGCGATATTTCTCGTTTCGCAGTAAGTCACCATGTGATTTCTGACACGATTGCAGGTTGCACCTAGGAGAGAGTGCGCCATTGTAGACACATAAATAGCTCAAGCAGCCACTGAGTCACAACTGTGCGGAGCGTAGATTGGGAAGAAACTTCGTGCAGTTGCTGCCTTTCGCATTCCATTAATTTTTTTTTACTTTCCGAAGGCGTCTTTAAGGATAGAAATCACAATTATGGTCTTTTTCTATAAGTGTGAGAAAAATCTAAAATACAAGAAAAACAAATTGGGGGCCCCAGAATGAACAATAAAGGCACAATACACACTTCTGACCACACTTCTGTTTATCTCGATGTTAAAAAGTGTGCTAAAATGATGCTGCGATAGAGCTGCTACAGTAAGGGCAGCCGAAATCTCTTTAACTTCTCAGAAGCGACGACGAAACACTTGTGGTGATACATTAATGCTTTAGTAAAACTTAGTAAAGGGTATCCGCACCGTATTACTTATATCAAGTAATGTGGTCCCCAACACGCAGAGGAAAGCAGGGACTCTCTCAGTGCAGATAAAAAAAAATGAAGGCGCATGTCGCACATATAGCATCAATTGAGGCCAATATCACATCTAGCTTTAAAAACGTAATTCTGGGGCTAAATGTTTGTTTAAAGCGGAAGCTTATCCGACACGTTAACAACGCGTGTCCTCCTAATAATGCGTAGATAAAACAGTTCGCAGATAAAGTGTCGGAAAATAAATATATGCAGTGTGATGCAGACTTCTTAAGCTAACGAAAGTATTGTCATTTTGTTAGCTTCGCCCATATTTACCGAGGAGACGTGACCTCGAAAAAATAATGGCTAGGCTTACGTTCAAGTCTTTTTCAGTGCGGCATTTGCTACCGTTGGCCCGCCCCAAGTAATGAAATATAGATTCGGTATATCTATTATACACACTACTTTCTATCTTCAACATGCTATACGCTAAGATACGAGGTAAAATAAAAATAAGGAGCAAGATCTTACTTGTGACTGGCGACTAGAGTTTTGGGAGAGCTACTCAATCAATGGGGAAGAAGTTTAGTTGTCGTCGCTGAGGCGATAGGCCGAGAACTCGCATTTCTTCAGTGGCCTTCAAGGTCAGCGCTCTCTGACCGAGTACGCATCCTCGGGAAGTGTGACACCGCCGCGCGACATGCATTTCGCCGGCGATGGTTTGTAGCTCACGTGATGTTAATAACTGACACCTGGGGAAGCATCAGTTCCGACACATAGAAATGCACTCATACATCTTGGTCCTGCTTTGTATAACTTTGACAACAGGAGGTAGGTGGTCTGCAAAAGTGGTCTGCAAAGTAATACCGTCGAAATAGTAGACGCTTTCTGCCCGGTTTCTTCGTACGGAGGCGGCATATTCGCGGAAGGAAAAGGGCACGCGGGTTCCTTGACGTCTTCTTTTTGCCGCGTGTGGAATGATGTTCTTGGGGAGTTGGAAAGGGCGAATTTTATGTAAATTGGAAAAAAATCTTTCCTTACAGTCAATCAAAAACATGTGGATTGCGAGTTCAATGACCAACCTTCAAGTTGAAAATAGTAGGGATTTAGCCGGCAGAAAAAATACGAAAACCACACTTATCTCCCCGACTCGCAAAAAGTTGAGACTTGTGTGTAACGGAGGCCTACACCTAAATCGACGGGGTATCTTTGGGGTCAATTAGAAGGCGGCAATAATGCGTATTTTTATTATGCTCCGCATCGTAAGGCAGCGGCATTGAGGGGGAATGGTTCTTCATGACGAGCGACATGATGAACAACCGAACGCCGTAACCACTCATCCACCGCGGCGGCTGACCGTCATTTCAAGCAAGCACTCATATTGCATATAATTTGCTCGAATCTTTTGTGCTTTCGATACGGCGCCACGCAGACGTGAGCGCAATAAGCAATCCTCACGCACCAAGGTAAGTTGCAAGCAAACAAATATTGCCAAGTAAAAAAAAAACAACTAATCTTGGTATGATTTTCCGGCAATGAGGGGATTCCATTAATTTCTCTCAGTAACCGCAGCTGTGGCCTCGAGATTCGAACAACCGCTTCGTATGCGGAAAATCTGGGTTTGGTACTCAGAGCAGCCGGGTATCCACCGGTGAAACCAAAGATAGCTTGCGTTCGTCTGGCCAGGTGCTCGGTTTAACAGGGGCGGATTGATTGAAAAATGGGTCTTTTTCCTCAGATAGTGAAGAAAAATTTCCGTTTTACATGGCGCTTTTTGCCCAAGCTGCCTTCAGCCATAAAAAAGCATCATCATCGTCATCATCGTCATCATCATGAATAATCAATAATCAGTTTCTTGACGACTCCACTGTCATTACAGCTGCCGTCGCAGATGTATTCCTCGGACTCTACACCAGAAAATCTTTGCATGAATGAAAGAATATTTTGTTTTTTTGTGCACCAGCTCTAATGACTTAAAAATTTATTCGCCGAACAGTGGGCTCATTTCTTGCATAAGTGGTGAGGCCGTTACGTTCTTTTATGGCTACGCTATTACATATATGCTGTCACTTGATGGGGCGCACAGAGTTATATTATTGGTTGTGAACTACAGAAACTGTTATCGCATGAATTGAGGAGAACATCGGAGTATACGGATCCTACGATCTACAGCGCTGATACCGACTGGCAAAATTATGAGACCCGGCGAAAGTGTCTCATACAGATTTAGCTGCGAAATGTTTCAATTTATCCGTCATTCTCCGAAGTTTTGGGTTCATTACGCTCCTATTACATCGCCCGGTGACGCTCTTTGTGGTGTTCTTTCTGAATATCGAAGCAGCACGGTTCGCTACGCGAAATATGAATCTGAGGTGGAACACCTGCAACCTGGCGTCGACGAAAAAGACCTTCCCTGGAAACTGGGTACGTGCCATGTATTAAGAGGAAGAAAAAGAAGTAGAAGCGCCGGTTCGGACGGTCCTGCTGGCGTAAAGCATCCCAGCTATATTCCGCCAAGCAGCCTTCAGGACCTCGAAGTGGCAGTCCATCCACTGAAATGGGTGAGAGTGAGGTTTCCCAGAGCACGTACAATTAGGAGTATAGACCACTACTCTACCCTTAGCGATATTAGGCTACCTTCCCTTCGCATTACATTCTGTGGCCGTGGTCATTTTTGTCTTCTTTATTCCTCCCAGGATACCAGTATCTCACGCTTCTTTCTCTGATCCACCTTGCTCTTTTCCTGTCTTTCAGCGCTGAAGCGGTCATTTCCGTTTCCTTAACTCGTAGAGCTATCCGCAAACTTATCTCGAACCTTTAATTTAGTTAGTCCTTCAACCACAACAATGGCTGGTAGGAAGATAGTAGTATTCTGTAATTCCTTCTTAAAGGGTTGCTGATAAGCTGCTACACATCAATTGAGACTTCATGCCAAATGGACTCCAGCTCGTTCATACTCTCTTTAGTTTCATGGGCTAGGTCTTGGTATCTGCGCTCACTGCGTGGCCGTGATAGGTATAATCTCTTACGGCTCTTGCAAAATCTCAACGACTGTCGTAATTAGTTGCTCCATTCTCGGTCTGAGCATTTTTTCTATTGTATTATTTTTTACTGCCAACATTCTCGGTCTGAGCATTTTTTCTATTGTATTATTTTTTACTGCCAACATTAATTTTAGCGCTTTATGGGCTTAGCCATACTGCGAAATTCATTCTCACTTACCACGGAAAGTGTTATGCTCAGCAAATCGAAAATTACTAGAGCGTTCCCTGTTGACTTTAATCCTAATAATTCCATTTCGAACTCTCAGACTGCTTTTGTAAATACGTGGTGAGGAACATTGAAATTAAGGGTGCTTTTTTTTAGACACACTTTCTGGTTGGCATTTTATCGTGTTGAAATTCATATAAGCTTCCCGCTGTGCAGTAGTTCTAAGTATTTTCTAGCATCTCTATACAGTGTCTTCAACACCCAACAAAACAATCTCTAAACGAAGAACAGAAGTGCTCTAGCTTTCGAAAATGCAAGGCTGTGCTAAAATCTGGAGCAACAGAATAGAACTGTTGCACCCTTGCATCAACGTACTGCCGCAGATCGATTTCACTGAAGTTTTCGTAAACAATCCTTACGACCTGAGTTGCTTTTTGACATAATTGAGGTATTATTAAAATGGAGGAGAGGAAATCTTGTACTGCGGGAAACGACAGCCAAGATAACAGCGACAGCTCTGATGCATCACTCAACCTCGCGAGAGGTTTTTTTTATTATTCAATTCTTTTTTTGGTCTATAGTAGACACGGTGCGCCAAACTTGGAACAGAGTCCCAGTGTTCGCACGGTGCACTCTGCGCGGGACAACATTGTTTCTTTGCAAGAGACCGAGTTCTCAAGGAGTAGCCAGGTCGATTTTTGAATTTTTGAAATTAACATACTCTACTCTTCTCAAAGCTTTTGTAAGATCATTGCGTTTCAACATGTTAGAAACTAGGACATCAGCTCTTGTTCTAAACTTAAAAGTCTGGACTGTTTCTCGCTTACACGTTAATTACCATAAAGACAACAACGCAAACTTAGACTTGCAATAGGACGAAGAACACGAGGGACGTAGATGTCGACCTTCGCTTCATATTGCTTCGTAACCAACTAGCCCGCCAAAACATCGTGAGCTTAAATATATTTCGCGCAAAGGAGTATTTACTCTTCACGTGCGTAATTTAGGATGTTTACGGAAGTGTATATTGTAAACAGAAAATTACTAGCGTTCTTTGCAGCTAGCTTCATCGCGGGTACGAACAATAGGACTTTACTTTCCATGTCAAACCTTGCAAATATTTAAAAGTTCACCTGCGTCCTTCTCACTGTCTAAGTTCTATCATTTCGACTCATTTAAAATAGTGTCGATATTATTTTTGAAGGCTGTGTTTTTATGCCTTCCCAGCCTTTAGTACCCCAGGAGAAATTTCGCAAGAGCACCAGTGGAATGCGCCAGCAATTTTTGAGTGACTCACAACAACGCAAGCCTGAGGATTTTTTCGTTCAAATTTCAGATAAAAGTCGTAAGTAAAACTATTTTTTCCTTAAATCGTAGTAGCTGATGTGTCGCTATCGGTCACATTCTCTTCTATTCTTAAGCTGCAAAGGTGAAATTTTACCACTCGCGAGAAGAAAGTATTTTATGAATGAGGGCAGAGGTTCCTCATGAATGACCCTGCGCCCGCATGCAGTAGGTGCGGCAATCGATCCCGAGGGCTGCCTGGTAATTATCGCTGATACAATGTGTACAAATATTCCCCTGGCCTGATGGTCGGCTTATACGGGCTGATTACTTGGAAATTGGTCCACGATGTCTTCTTCTGTAACAATACCTTGTGCAATGGCGCTGATTGGCTAACGCTGGCCTTGCGCCGTGAAAATCGATCATCACCATCGCATTTTATGAGCCATTGGGTAACAATTTGCCGAAAGCACTAAAAATAGCACTTTAGAAGAATATAATAATTTTTTTCGGTGGTGATAGTTAGTTGTTCGTGAATCATAGAAGAATGTTTGTGCGAACATGAGAAAAATGTTCTCGTATTTTTCAGAGGTCACAGAACGTCAGGGAGACTCACGTGAAGAAGACAGTAAGTCAGGGCGCCTTAAGAGTCTCCTCACTTTCTATGCCGAGTTCACCGTTGACGCTTTGGTTTCAGGGCCCAATTAGAAAACACAGTGGCATTTTAGAGACCACCCGGAATGAAATAGGAAAAGAAGCAGTGCATGAATTGCAGGATAATAATTCGGACAACCCCGACGAGGACCCAGGATACGACACTCCAGCTCACGATTCACGGTACACGGTACACTGGTACACGGCACACCATGCACAGTGGAACCGCCGGAAGCACTCGTACACGCCACTAAATGCCTCTCGCAACTTCCTGGAGGCGCGCGTGACGTCATTGCACTTTCCGGCGCTCGTGGCACAGCGCATGACCGCCGCCGGCGCGGCGATACTTATTCCCGTGATGCTCCGCTCGAAAGGTTACGGACCTCCTTGGCCATTACAAGCCAAGTACACACATCAAGTCACGTAATGCCGTTGTATACTTTGCTGCACTTAATTACTATAATTATTTGTCTCAGTAATAACATTGTCCCCGCACTAATTTTACTCATTAGCTGTCAAAGACACACACTGTCAAAGACACACAACTGTCAGACACACACTTACTACTGAATAAATTTCTTCCACTTAATTACTCGAATTAGTATCTCATTAATAAGCTCGACTATCGTCCACTACACACAATAATTATGGCATCACTAAACCAGAAATTCGCTGACACACGCACTAATCGCTAATTCACTTTCATCCTGCTAATTATTTATTAGCATTTCACTAATTACCACGTATACAGTACACTGTAGTGATAAGTGCTGCAGTAAGCTTTAATTAGGGAACATCATGCGCACATCATCGCTATTTGACCTCAACTAAGTCAACCTGCCTACTCTGTAGCGACGTTTCGCGACACATTGGCGGGCAGAGAGGTTCAAGTCACAGCAGACATCGACGGAATAACGCCAAGTTTTTCGGAGAAAAGGAGCCTTAAAACTATTGCTTGAAAAGTAAATCAATGCTAGATGTAATACACTTTGAGAAAGTGCTTTGGCAGTTAAATGTACTCAATTTATATGGCAATGCCTTAAAGCTTAAAAAAATTTAGCACAAGGTGGCAGGGCTATAGAGCGTAGTGTTTTTTTTTCAGTAGCTGGACGAGCGCCTAATTTACTCTTTCATTGCAGTATCAACCGAAGTCGAGTAAGTAGAAAAATGGTGTTGGTTTGGTACGCCGTAATAGAGGCGCAGTTTGTCTGTTCTCTCTCGTTCTGACCCGTGCCATTATTTTCAGTGTCCACCGCTGCCAATCAACGTCGAAACATACCACGTGTAATTTAGTAGAAATGTCAACTAATGCAATAAAACTTGTGCAGCCATCACCTAGGCGAAGTTCTATACATTGTTTCGAAAAATTTTACGCAGTTTACAACTAAGCTTTTGACGTTATTATTACGCCAGAATTTTCAACAGCGTTCTTGTCACTTCAGCGGGCTTCGGCTACAGTTGTATTCGAGAGAACGTCGTTAATTGTTTTTATCACAATGCAAGTCACTACAAGTGTTCCTTTCGCAGGGAAGGCTGGTTGCTCTGGTGGTGCTGGCTGGTGGGCTGCGTCTTTGTCGCTCTGGGCTTCCTTATCTGCCTGATGCTTGTCATTGGCCTGCTGTGGCTGGGTGAGAAAGCTCCCCCCCCCCCCCCCCCCATTCTCCTCATTTCTCGGGTATACAGCGTATCGTTCAAAAAGTCACTCAGGCGAATCTTCACTTCTGATGTTGTTCTTAGGCACTACTCAGATTTATGAGAATCAAGATCAAAAGTTGAAAATTTGCTTCGGGGACTTTTTTCAAGTCCGAGGATTCAATAAGGTTTAACGCTTTTTAACTTCTTGGTTGATGCGTCTAGGTATACCTTTCTGAATATACGAACAAAAGATAAAGTGAAAAATCGGTTGCCGTAAACGACCCGGCGATCGACGTCAAAACTCTATTGTCATAATTCGGTGGAGTCTAGATTGTCATGTTACCACAGCTCCCATTTTCTTCACCTGAGGTGTCCCCGTTTTATTTGTATATTTTTACTTAGACGAAGAAGAAATTCCCAGGACGTCTATTGAGGCTACATACAAGCCCGTGGCTGCACTAGCGCCGCCCATCGCACAAGGCCTCGCGATCCCGGCCACTGTTACCAGCGCCACCTCGGGATTAACCACAACGACCGCGGCGACCACCAAAACTGTCCCGACCACCACGACGACCACCAGCAGCACCACCGTAACGACAACCACGAGCACCACCACAACGACGACCACGAAGAGCACATCGACGACCACAACCACAGCGCCTCCTAGGAGTGAGTTCTTCTAGAGCTGGAGTGTATGAATACTAGCTCATCTCTCAATCCTGCTCTTTTTCCTCAAAGCTTCGAGCCAATCTTTCTCACTGTTTTATTCCGTTATGAAATCGTTCTGTACCACGGTATATAACACACACAGCGCATTAATTTTGTTGATGAAACGTGCTGTGTATAGCTCGTACGAATGTCGTCGCAACACTGCGCTCTCTCATTACATTGTGTCAGCCTTAAAGCGACCTATGACAAAGAAATGTGGTTACACACTAAACTCGAATACGCCCATATGGGAGTAAAAAGACAGTAAGCAGTTCTCTAGCGCACACCCCCTTTATAAGGGGGAGTGCGCTATAAGACAGCTTAGTGCATTTTTACTCGTTTAAGTTTAGAGGTTTGGAGCATATGTAAATGAGTGCTTTCAATTCTTGAGCGTTTTGGCACGAATCCTGGCTAAGGAGCCTCCATTCAGCGGCTTAGAACATGGAAGGATGAATTACTATTGCCTTAAGTGCACACTTAGAGAAGAAATGCCCTTAAATAAAGAGTCCCAAATATGACGCGGTAGAAAAGTCGAGAACGGGCTCTGATTTTTAAACGACCTAATCTAGTTTCAGTTTGCCTGTAGGGGAACCAACAAATGGCTTGGTTTGTTTATGGTTTATGGTTTATGGGGGTTTAACGTCCCAAAGCGACTCAGGCTATGAGAGACGCCGTAGTGAAGGCCTCCGGAAATTTCGACCACCTGGTGTTCTTTAACGTGCACTGACATCGCCCAGCACACGGACCTCTAGAATTTCACCTCCATCAAAATTCGACTGCCGCGACCGGGATCCAACCCGCGTCTTTCTGGTCAGCAGTGGAGGGCCGTAACCACTGAGCCACCGTGACGGGGAGAGAAAATGAGTATAGAGGAAACTCTATAACAATACAATTTCTTTTTTGTACACAATATAAAAATTGCCTTTCGATTAAGTCTATAACAATTTCAACGCCTTTTTGCACAGCATGCCGAAGGGAAGTCGCGCGTGACCGCTGCTATGGCTAGAGTCGTCGATCTCCTTCGTTGTTTTGGGAATTTGAAAAACATTGGGTGAGCACAATGCAATGCCTTCCTGTATATTGTTTTTGGAAACCTCGAAAACCTGTTTTTGTAATACCGTCATGTATATTGTGAACACAACTAAAAATATTTGATGGTAACAGGTAAAGCTAGCAAAGACAGCCATTCCTGATGTAAGGGTGCCACAAAACTGCATTAGATCGAACGAACATTCTCTCCCTTAAACAAATCGCTCGAGACAATTCCATTCCATCTTTCGATCGTTGCTGTACAAGGCACTTAGCTCATTAACGTTTCTCCAGCGGTTGCACAGTTCACTTTAAAACTTCCTTAAGATAAAGAGGGAAAGACGAGTGCGAGAATTCAAGGATGCGCCCATCTCTCAGAAACAGCATTAGAAGAGTCTTAAAGAGCGCGGTCCTCCGCGCGATTGACTTCTGGCATTTGTACCTTTTTCTTTGACATTCATGTGAAAAATGCTGTGATGCAATCATCACAAAGGTAGCATTTTTTTTTGTTCCTCCCCATATACTTCCTGCTTCGGAGCCGATGACATGTTGATGTCGCCCATACCAGTTTTCTAAACAGAGGCACACAAATAGGATTTTATGCTATGCAACCTTTTAAATATTATTCGAAAAGCGCACCACAGACTATTCTTTGAAAGACGCGGTGAGCATGGGCAAAGAAGTAATAATAATTGGTTTTTGGTGGAATGGAAATGACGCAGTATCTGTCTCATATATCGTTGGACACCTGAACCGCGCCGTAAGGGAAGGGATAAAGCAGGGAGTGAAAGAAGATAGGAACGAATAGGTCCGTAGTGGAGGGCTCCGGAATAATTTCGACCACCTGGGGATCTTTAACGTGCACTGACATCGCACAGCACACGGGCGCCTTAGCGTTTTTCCTCCATAAAAACGCAGCCGCCGCGGTCGGGTTCGAACCCGGGAACTCCGGATCAGTAGTCGAGCGCCCTAACCACTGAGCCACCGCGGCGGGGCGGCAAAGAAGTAATGTCTCGGTTTTGGTTTCGCATTCGAAAAGCGCGCCACAGACTATTCTTTGAAAGACGCAGTGCGCATGGGCAAAGAAGTAATGTCTCGGTTTTGGTTTCGCATTCGAAAAGCGCGCCACAGACTATTCTTTGAAAGACGCGGTGAGCATGGGCAAAGAAGTAATGTCTCGATTTTGGTTTCGCATTCGAAAAGCGCGCCACAGACTATTCTTTGAAAGACGCAGTGCGCATGGGCAAAGAAGTAATGTCTCGGTTTTGGTTTCGCGAAGACAATACGGTTGCCCTGTGTAGTCTTGGACACCAGATCGAGCAACGCACGGCAGGAGCGCGAATGGTTAGATAAAAACGTGAAATGATTTTCCGTGTCACGTGTTACCCATTTTACCGCGAAACGGCGGAAAATCATTCAGTCTGCTAACAACTGTGTGCACGGATGTGTCGGTGTGGCCGGGGAAGTGGGCGTGTTTTCTCGTGGGTTACGTTTTCAACGAAATCACACTTAATCGTCCACTCACGGTAAGTCTGCACGATTACGTTTTATTAATTTGGTCTGCTAAATAACTATAAGTAGGGCTGTGTGTGCAGAACTGGTTATCTGCGCAGCGACAAACTTCCTATCCTAGTTTTTAAGCTGCGTTATAAGTAGCAGAAAACCGCCGCTGTGGCAGAGTGGTTATGACGCTCGGCTGATGGCCCGAAAGACGCGGGTTCGATCCCGGCCGCGGCGGTCGAATTTCGATGGAGACGAAATTCTAGAGGCCCGTGTGCTGTGTGATGTCTGTGCACGTTAAAGAACCCCAGGTGGTCGAAATTCCCGGAGGCCTTCACTACGGCGTCTCTCATAGCCTATGTCGCTTTCGGACGTTAAACCCCCATAAACCAAACCAATAAGTAGCAGAAACCTTTGGGCTATGTGCCAATATGTATGTGCCACTATGTTGTTTTTAACGCGCGGAACTGCAGTCGGTGCGTAACCCGTTATGATAAGCCACTGCTCGCGAGCTGTCTATTGGCTTTTTCATGTTGCAAGGTGGATAGATGCACGGCCAGAAATATCGCTTAGTGCGTGAATGATAGCCTCTATGAAAGTACGCATTACTTAGCGCCATGCGAGCTCGGTTTACTTGGCGCCTCCGGAAACGCAAACTCACGTTCTGAGGTGGATTAAGTTGACTTCTTTAATGTATGTTTCATTTCATTTTTATTTCCTTAAAGACCCCCTGTAGGGGGTTTTACATAAGGGGTGGGGTTAATGTGAGGGAGCAAAACATTTTTTCATGATGACAGGTGGGATGTAATTTTTTCTAGGAAGGTTGATGAACAAGTGATGGCTGCAATGTTATCGCCTGTCCGGACCGTGGCGTGCTATTCATTGGGAGGTGTGCATTGCTTGCTACGTGTAGACGCTCGCTCTGCGCTCATAGTGGACAGCGACGTTTGACCAATGTTGTTCGGTAACTTTATGGGCTGGAGGTTCCGACGTTCGTAACAGTTGCAGTCAAGCAGCGCTGTAGAAATGCTCACAATGTGATGTCTGAATAAAAGTCGTTGCCGGCGCGAGCGGTCAGCGTGTACAGTTGGCAGTAAAAAAGATAAGCACTAGTGACGTGCCTCGGAAGCGGTACATATCAGCGCTCGGTGCTGCGGTTACCAACACGCCGATAACAAAAGTACCAAGTGTGTTCGCAAAGCACGGCGCCCCGCCAGCCGCACGATGCGATTTTCGCCGCTCCGGTGACGTCATTGTGCTAAACTTTGTTTTTTACTCGCGACTGTACAAACACCGCGAAGAACCTACGAGCTTCATCTCGTCTCCCCTTCTGTTGCACACGTCTGAATTCGTCCAGCCCTGTTATCCGAGCCGCTGGCCACCACCGCTGGCCTATGACACTTAATTTTAAAAGACGTGCAAAGGTTGCCTCTACAAGACATGGCTTAAATTTCGTATCGAAAGGTTCGTTCATGGACGCCTATCATGCGTGCGCAAATTTCTCCAGCAGCATTTGTGCGAGTGCCAGAGCATGCATTTCTGATCTCGGATTGCTACGTTACCAAAACGGCAATGTAATTCGGCCGTTATTTGCGCAAACGAGTGCGATTCCGCTTACGTCGTGTCATGGTTGCGCCTGTGGTTGAAGACGTTAATTGTTACATTGAAATATTTCTTACTTGGAGCGCGTTCTTTGCTTTCGTTGATGTTTTTAGGGGCCTTAGGTTTGTATACCTTCATGCGAGAACCACCTCTTTACTGCGCTGTTCGGACTGCACTTTAAGAAAAATCTAAGTGACTTAATACGGTGTTTCATCGTGAGAGTGATGCGTATGTTGTCTCAAGCTTATACCTCATTTTTGGAACTGCGCAGCTGCAGCCACTATGTGCTGTTTTGAGCTGTTTGAGTTGTTTTGGATAATGTTCGCCATGGATGCGTTGCAAGCCGCTTGTTTTTAAGAGCGCGCACTGATCTGTGACAATACTATTCCCTATTTGTGCTTTAAGCTGTCGGTGCAAAACTGTGGCGAACTGGTTCGCAGTGTCCTGGTAGGTTTCGCATGGCTTGTGCTCGTTTGGATATGGGAGTAGCCTCTACAACGAGCTCTCAATGGAGGGTACGCATCATCCAAATGCGATTTTACGTACCGGGGTTCACGCAGGGTATTTTGAAGCGCTTGTTTAATAGCGAGTACAAGAATAAATGCTGTAATATTCTCCTTTTGCGATGCTTGTGTAAGGAGCATTGCATTTGTATTTTACTGGAATGTCATTCTCAACAACCCCTAGGGAGTAAATGCTGATTTGTGGCACAACTTTTCGAAGCCTTCTGTTTCAATGTAAAAGAACTGCCATACAGACTCAGTATTGCCATTAGGTATTCAGTTTGGAGGAGGATTACTCCAGGGATTATCGGTCTTTGTTACAATGCTTTAGGACAATTATTTAGACTTCAGCATGTGTCTTTGGTCAACTGATGAAATCGGCGTGATGGATCAATGTTTATAGTGTTCGTCTGGTGACCTGAAAAACCTAGGTTCGATCCAGGCATCGGCGGTCGCATTTTCATGGAGGTGGAGCGCTTCTATAGAGACATGCTTACTATGTGATGTCAGTGCACGGTAAAGAAACCTAGGTGGTCGAAATTATACGCAACCTTTCATTACAGCGTCTCTCATAGCCTGAGTCACCTTGGGCCTTTGAACGCCATAAAACGAAACCAAAACGATCAACGTAATCTTTATAGAATGTGATACCCAAGATATTCCTTGCGTTCTAAAGCGTGTGTGTCGAGATGGAGTGCGATCTTTTTCAATTACTCTTATATTTTTCCTTTGCGCTGTACAGGGCAACATCCCCTGATGACTCACTGCAGACAAAAGCCAGCAAGAACTCTTGTGAGAAAACTAGCTTGGTCGTCACTTTCGACATTTATTCGTATATTCTAGTGGATTCTTATGCGGCATGCATTGTGTATTTGCATAGCCTGAGCCGCTTTGGGACGTTAATTCCCCAGTAACCAAACAAAATTGCGTATTGCGAGCTTCAATAGCTTGTAAAGAAACTAAATTTCTAAGTATATTGATCGTCATAGCGTTTGATGAAACCATGTGGTGACATTTTTCAACGGATGTAGAGTATCTGTAGACAATGGTCTACTAAAGGTTTAGTAGACACAGGGCTACATTCTGTCTATAGACAAAGGTATGTGGCATTGCCAGGCCATAAATATACTGAATGTCTAGAGACCGTCTATAGAGGTCTGCCTACTGGAACAGCACACTTTTGTTTATAGACAGAAATATACAGGAAATGCATGGACATAATTCTATGGATACTCTATAGACTGTACTTAGATCTGTCAGACTTTCAGTAGATATTTGTCTAAAGACAAAAGTCTACTACAAGCGTACGACCATAAGTCTATAGATTGTCAATAGAACAGTGCATAGGATTTGTGTATAGAGTCTATGGATTTCACACACTAAAGTCTATAGAGTCTGCGGACTGTATAGAAATTTTTGCACGGGCGTGTCGTAGCTGTTGTCGTCTTGGCTTCACGTTGCCTGAAATACGCGTTCGGGGTGCGAGAATGTATTCTCTTGTCCAAGGCAGCCCGCTTGCGTTCACTATTGCGTCGCAATGATTGGCTCTTTTCCGCTGAGGCTCAGTCCAAACCAGCCATTGAGTACGCATTGTTCCCTGCACGGACTTGCTATTATTGTGTGGTCTAAAATTCTCTTTGTAGCGATAGCTACATTACAGTAGCAATTCGAGCCTTCAGCGTGGCGGTGGTGGTGCTGCCACCCTGTGGCTGCGGCGCCAGCCCGTGGCTGCGCCGCCACGCTGTCACGTGGTGCGGAGCAGCTGCCGGCGGCGCGGCGCCGTGGCTGATCACGTGCCTCGTCACCTGGTTGGTTACGTGACCAGCCACGCAATGCGGAGCCGCGCCGCCGAAGAAACCGAGCTGCCACAGCCGTGCGCATGCGCCGTGTCAATTGGGACGAAGATGAAGGAACGCCCAGCGAAACGGAGCGGCGAAAGACCGACTTTGCAGTTCAACTGAGCAAGTTTCACTCGGCAGCTGTAGCTATCGCGTCACTCCAGGCTTAATCAGAGCTAAACCACCACCATTTTTTTTTCTTCCACATTACGGCGGGTTGCTGTTCCAACTACTATTCGAGTTCCTCACTCACTGCTGTTGAGTCGACTCGACTATGTTTTTCTACTCTGGCTTAGTTTCTACGTCTCAATTGCAATATATAACCAGCGATGGGGTAATGCATAGAAGTATCAGACACATCTCCCGAGATGGCAGGCATTTTACTTGAAGTTTGCAAATGCACATGGCTGGCGCAAAATGTGTGATACATGTGAAAGAACCTCAGGTGAACAAATTGTGGCTTTATCTCCTAAGTGCCGCGCTTAATAAGCATGATACAGGCTTGTGAACGTGGAATCATAACCCCCAGAAGGTGCGTTACACAGAAATCTCTTCTATGCTGTGCTTTATAAGGATTCCCTGCACTCTGAAGGGTGCAGTTTAAGCTATTGTAATAAGATAACTAGAAGAAAAACCAATCTGACCAAGAGAACGTGTTTGTATCATTTCCTCTCGGTTCCTTCTTTACATTTTCGTTGTGGTCTTATTCGCAGTGCATTAATAGAATTACTCATTTCATTTATGCTTCTAAACATTTGCATACCACCGTTGTGATCTCCGCAGACTCCCCTGCCGTACCTGCCTACACCCTGCTGTGCACAGTCTCCAACGTGTTCGGCAGCGCAAGTGTAGTCCCGACGGATGGCCTATGTGACCTGCTCTTCTACGATTCCCTATCGCGCGGTGGCCAGAACAAGCTGGGCCATGGATACAACTCCGGGCTGAGGTTTTTCATCAGGTTGTCGACCGTGCTGAGGGCCACTGGAATCGGCGTATCCTTCCACAAAGAGTGAGTGCAGAGCACACGCGTATTGACACCACCTCTTGAGGTATATGCACGTGTATAGGCCTATCTGGATATTAACACACTAACTTCCGGGATTACGTGGTTGATTTTTAAGCGAATCCACGTCAAGCAGAGGCCGAAACGTGATTAAAAACTCGGAAAAGAAAAAAAAAGAAACGAGGGAAATGATGCCTCTGCGAAATACCTTCAATTTCTCCGACTTGGGGCCTTCGAAAGATCCGTTACTGCGAAAACCTTCCGGGAATCTTTTTGTGCGTTACCTGGTGTAATGGTTCTCCGACAAATCTGATGCCAGATAATAACGAAGCCTCAGTGCACCGTTACTGAGTGTGCAGCGGGTGCAATATTCTCGGCAGCCTGGAAATGGGGCGTAGGTGTACGCCTGGCGGCGGGAGAAAATTTCGAGGTCGCTAAATAGACCGCCAGGGTCTGTGGACAGCAGCGGGAAAGCATCTCGGAGATGAGCTCTTCACGGTGCCGTCGCAGATAAGGTAGAACAAGTGATGCTCCGGTCTCCTTAGATGCGCGTTGACGGCTAGGAGCTTCAGTTGGTCTCACAGAACAGGATTCCAACTTTTTTGTCTTTCCCAGTTTCCGAAGCAAAGTTTCGCCTATATGACATATCAACCAATAAGCGTCCGGGAACCGGGTTCCTCTTTCGCTTTCGTAGCCAAAAATTATTGTTTCAAATTCTTCGCTGTCGTTTCATTATGAATACTCATGCGGTCACTGGTTTTGGTAAAATTAACGCCCCATGATCTACAGCCATTTGCCCCTCTGTACTCTTCGTTAGGGTATCTCGGAGAGTTTCAGGCAGACATAAAACGTAAATGCAAGGGGGGGGGGGTCTTACTCGCATTACTCGAAAATAACTTCGAATTCATGCATTATGGCTGTGCCGCCTACAAGGCAAACGTCAGTCTCTCTGTATTGACTGATAACGAATTAATGTGTGCAATTCTGGGCGTTTATTGAAAATTGTCAGAAATGCGTCAGATCATCTATAGCGTATATTGCAACGAGCAAGGGTTTATGACATTGCAGCGCCGGTGCTTCGTAGCCTCAAAAGATGAAACAAATGTTTACAATGACGAAAGACAAGAACACCCAAATTGTATCGAGTATACGCCACGGCAACGGCATCTATTTCAGAAAAAAATTTCAGGGAATGGTTACTACATTCTAATCAAGGAGAAAACATGGATTTTTGCTAAGTATAAAACAAAAATGAGCGGGAACGTTTAAAGGCGCTTGCACCTCTTCAAATTGGTCCGTAATATTGTAGGCCGCATCTGAGTAGGCCCTCTTTATAACATTGCAATAGATGCCATTTAACCTTACTTTCAGTTCCAACGAAGTTAGTGCACGAGCCTACAGCCGGTCCTTCGAGTCCGCTGTGGTGGACCTTTGGAACCGTGGTGTGTCTCATTTCGGAGTCCTCGACATTTACGGAAACACCGAAGAGCGCGTGATCATTGCGTGCCTCAAATTGCTTCAGGTGAGGAATTGCGCGTGGACGTGTGAAATCGCGTAAGCTATTCTTTTGACCGCAAACTTGGGAATACATGCCAGCACGGATCATTGTTAGTTTCTCTATACGTAATTTGAAACGCGAGGAGATTGTAAAGTAGCCGGAATTTGAAGTAATGTGAAACGCCACAGCGGTGAACAACGTACAAACGGGTGCCTCGCAAGAGAGAAGTGAAAAGCCCGATTAGATACAACGGCAGAATAATTAGGAGGATGCTTCACCTTCGCCTGGATAGTAAACGCGATAACACACTATTCCGTTTTTGTCTTCTTATTCTATTTTTTTCACATTTCTCTCCGATTACCAATCCACAATCCCATTACAATTACAATTACCGATAACCTTACCGATTACGAAGCACCAATCACGATTACCGATTAGCGATCACAAATCACTGCCTAGTGTACACACACACACACACACACACACACACACACACACACACACACACACACACACACACACACACACACACACACACACACACACACACACACACACACACACACACACACACACACACACACACACACACACACACACACACACACACACACACACACACACACACACACACACACACACACACACACACACACACACACACACACACACACACACACACACACACACACACACACACACACACACACACACACACACACACACACACACACACACACACACACACACACACACACACACACACACACACACACACACACACACACACACACACACACACACACACACACACACACACACACACACACACACACACACACACACACACACACACACACACACACACACACACACACACACACACACACACACACACACACACACACACACACACACACACACACACACACACACACACACACACACACACACACACACACACACACACACACACACACACACACACACACACACACACACACACACACACACACACACACACACACACACACACACACACACACACACACACACACACACACACACACACACACACACACACACACACACACACACACACACACACACACACACACACACACACACACACACACACACACACACACACACACACACACACACACACACACACACACACACACACACACACACACACACACACACACACACACACACACACACACACACACACACACACACACACACACACACACACACACACACACACACACACACACACACACACACACACACACACACACACACACACACACACACACACACACACACACACACACACACACACACACACACACACACACACACACACACACACACACACACACACACACACACACACACACACACACACACACACACACACACACACACACACACACACACACACACACACACACACACACACACACACACACACACACACACACACACACACACACACACACACACACACACACACACACACACACACCACACACACCACACACACCACACACACCACACACACCACACACACCACACACACCACACACACACCACACACACACACACAATTTGTTCCAGTACAAAGAAGCACCATAGCACCTCCTCTTGATTTCTGACACAAAATTAGCATCCTTATATTTGTTTTGTAGCAAAAGCTGCATTGGCCACGAACTCGCAGTTTCGCCGTACTCGCATTCCCACCGTGGTCGCACCACACCACGTGACTGGTCACGTGACCAACCGCGTTAAGAACCACGTGACAACAGCTAGCCAGACAACTAGACTAACCTGAACTTGCAATCAAGAGCAACCAAGGCTAAACAAGTTATGCCTTAACTTTCGTTACGGATATCCTGGCATAGCCGAGCTAAGCCACTGTCAATTTTTTGGTTACAGGTTCCTGTACACGCCATTCACGAGAGAAGAAACGCTTTCGCATTAAGACCTGTTCTTCTCCCGATCGCTCTCTCAGAGTTGGCTTAGTGGTTAGGACGCTCGCCTGCTGAGCACTATAACGCAACCCTTGCTTATTTTCGTGTGTGTTGACCATGTTTCTGTAAGGGGCAAAGTGCAAGGCGCTCGTATAATGTGCGATCGCAATGAACGTCAAAGCAAAGAAGCGTCCAACTGCAGTTATCCGCCTGTGGCCTTCAGTTGCGGGCCGGAAATGAAGGCGTTATCTTGATGCACACACGTCGTACGGTTGATGTTTTACTCCCGAGTAAAATGAAAGCGAATAAAGCGCTCAGGACAGAGTACGTTGGAAAGCAACGGAAGAAAAGCGTCGCGGATGGCCTTCGAGGCATGAACTTTGTTCACTCAAAACTATAGGGCCCCCCTCTTTTACTTCGTAGTTGAAAATGCGCACTTTAAACTATACTATTCGAGCACTCAATGCACAGTGTTCAGCTCGCCGCCCGTGGCGGCGTTACTAATAAGGCTTCTTCGATTTGCAATTTTCAGAGTTTCTACTTTTCATCTTCATTGTGTGACATGAGAGACCTAGAGATTACGGAACGACACTTGCTACAGTCTTTATACGCGTAATGCTTGTGCAAAAGTGTCAGCCTCAGTGATCGGCGCCTAATCTTCGGGGACGTCGGCGCGCTGTACATGTGAAATTGAAGTGTGGTGGTGGTAAACATTCATTATTTACAAGATGTGTGGGCCCAGGCCCTATGGTGAGAGCGTTCTTTGTAAATAAGAAGTGATAATGAATCGATACAGAAATGTGGCACAAAGTATTTATGCAAACTAAGCTTGCAGTCTAGTTTCTCTGCATTTGCAAAATGTAAGGAGACTGCTGCGTCACTAGCAGAGGCAGAAATTGCCGCTACTAAGCTTTTATCTTGGTCTTTAATAGAGTTATAATTCATTGCAAAAAGCGGCTTCATCAGCGCTGAAATCATTACTGAGAAAGCGTTACCTATAATCGCTACCATTCAGCCAGGCAAATTCATTACACGAAAGTAGCTGGGAGCATTACACTACTGGCCTGGCAGGTGCAGCTGGAAAAGAGCACAAATGGCGACGGACAGCAACCACCCCCCTCTTTTTTTGCCACATTGTGAATAAGCAATCCTATATCCCAAGAAAAGTATTTTTTAATTATATACAGAAGGTTTTCGCGAAGCACATTAGCGTCTTGATCAATTGTCCTCAAGATAACTGTCCATAAGGGCAATAATTCCCGTGAGTTCCTATAAAAACAAACTCGTTATTGGGGAGACGCTGGCGTCAAAGAGCGGAGGACGATTTTACCACTGCAATGTTTTCTCTGCACTACATAAATTTCAAAAAGCTTTCTTAACACCGTGTATAAAAATCTCCTACCGCAGAAAATATACTCCATCATCCGGACCAAAGAAACTGCTCAGCGACCGTGTTACACTGTTTTCGGCGCCAGGTTCGAAAATCCAGTTCATCACCAGGCCATCCTACACACCAAGCAAGTCTTTTCTCTGGTGTCTTTATTTTGGAATGTGGCTCAATTTAATTTATTTATTTATTTATTTATTTATTAGTACCTCAACTGCTCACTACGGTCATTACATGAGGGTCGGGCTAACGTACTTAATTAGGTCAGTGATGAATGATTGGAAAAAATCCAGGCCCGGACGGATGAAAGCTTCAGTTGGCATGTTGTTCCAGTGTCTTGTGGTCTGGGCGAAGAATGATTTCAGATGTGCAGAAGTGGATGCTCGAGCTTTATGAACAGCTTTCGGATGACTGATGCAAAGTGATAGGCGGTGTGCAGGGGTAATAACGAAATGACTCAAAGAGGAATGATAAAACCGGTGGAAAGGGCACAGTCTGGTCATTTTCCGACGGGATTCAAGGCTGGTAGGTTAGTTTTTGTTTTCAATGCTGTTACACTCGCATAATATGAATAATCAGAATACACGAACCTTACCTCGCGGCTCTGGACGAGCTCAAGGGTTTTGGCTGGGTTAACTTGTTGGAGTCCAAGATTGAGCATGAAAATTCAATTTTAGGACGACGATAGTTAAATAGGCAGAAAGTTTTACGGAAGCGGGTGCTAAACTCAAGTTACGTTTTGGATGACCAAGAACCCGGTTAGCTTCGTTGGTTATGTTCATTATGTGGGTGGTCCAAGAGAAATCTTGCGTTAGGCTGATTCCTAAATATTTCTAGAAGATGCGTGGGATATCGAGGAACCGCGAAGGGTGTAGTTAGGAACAGGATACGATTGATGGCGATGAAATGATATTAGAGTTGTTTTATTAACGTTTAAAGACATTAGCCAGTTTGTGCACCACTCTCCCACAAGTTTTATGTCGCATTGCAGATGGCAAGTGTCTCTGTTATTAATGATGCTCCAGTAAATGACGCAGTCAACGGCTAACAGACCAACGGTTGAACACAGATTACTTGGGAAGTCGTTAATGTAAATTAAGAATAATACAGGCCTTAAAACCGCACCATGAAGCACGCCTGTTGTCTGAGAGATTGTGCTTTTTGAGCGGCCACGAGCATTTCTGGTTCCTAGAAATAATACAACTACTCGTTCACCACACGTTTTATTCAACAAAGGATTCTTGTGCTATCATTACTTACCGTTGAATTCAAAATGCTCATCTTGTAATGTTTGCCAGCCTTCGTCCTTTTTTACGAAGAGTACGTAAAACTGCGACACTCGCGACTTAAGATATTGCATTCGTATTTGACACGAGACGTGAGGCCGGCTTTCATGAGTTTGGAATGTTTAAGAATATATTTCCTACATAGAGAGGCGATACAAGAACCGACATTGGCCATGAAAAAGAAAAAAATAAACTTTTGATTTTCTAGGCAGCTTGTTTTAGTATGCCAACAAGTGCAAATTTCTAATCAAAAACACATGTTTTCCGCAGCAATACTCTCGCATTGGCCAACATGCGCCAACTCGACTATGCCATGCTGCAAATGGGGGGTGGGCGTTAAAGCTTTTTCCCGGGGTGGTTCGAATATTGTTAATATAGAATGCTAGCACTAAGCTACCCACTGTTCAAATAAAGCGAAATGCACGCGGTTGATATCACTGGTACCCAAGTAGAGTTACCCAAGCGCGAATTTTCGACTAAGATAACCACGCCCGAATGACATTGATGACTTTGTTTCCCAGTGTTATCGGCTCGTCTGAAATTGTGCTCGTGTGCTTGCTATCCTTTCGCAGGAGCATTTTCATGCCGTCGCTGTATATTGCCGTGTCACACAAGACTAACACCGACGACGCAACCTGCTTGATCCATCCAATTTCCATGCTGAATTCCCCGAGCAACTTCAGCGCTTCGATTTCAGTCGTAAGTGGTCGACACCGGATCAATCATATCCTAATATATATATATATATATATATATATATATATATATATATATATATATATATATATATATATATATATATATATATATATTAGCTTTCATTCATCACGTTTCTCGATTTCTTGGGGTCGGCTACCACCTCCCTTCGGCGTGAAATTTTCTAAGCCCGAGGAATTCAAGATGGCGGCCCCCATAGTAAATTGATATAGCAACCCAACTGGTCATTGGTGACGTCATTAGTAATACAGAATTGGTGATTGATTGGAGAGGTCACTGATTTTGTGGTGATAATTAACTAGTCACGTGACTATTTTTATTCGCTTATAACTCTAACTAAAGAGGTCATGATAAAACGAATGGGATATTTGTGATCCAAAAGATGAGGAGAGTACGGTAGACGTCAGAATGAACTAATTAAGGTAAAGTTTAGTTATGCTTAGCCTTGAATTTATTTGATTATAATTCATTACCCGTTGATGTCATGATCTATATAATGGCATATTCGTAACAGGCTCAATGAGTAGAATATGTTTAAAACCAATATCGCCTAATTAGGTTAATATTTAGTTCTAGTTAGGTTTAATTGACATGGCGGCCGTGACGTCAGCATTCGGCAGCTTACAATTTCATA
The DNA here is from genome assembly GCF_052857255.1 of Amblyomma americanum. NCBI lineage: Eukaryota > Metazoa > Arthropoda > Arachnida > Ixodida > Ixodidae > Amblyomma > Amblyomma americanum. The sequence goes on along the minus strand of NC_135504.1, from coordinate 31,509,764 downwards.
CCTCATGTCGACCGGGCACCTACTGCCTTGAGGTAAGAAAAAATTGCACCTCCAAAGAGTCGAAAAACCTTTTCGGCTCATAATGGCCAGAAATATCTGACCTCAAGGCGATCGGCGCCCGATCGCCGTGAGGTAGGGAAAAGTAGCCTAATCACGTGGTAATACATCGCGTGGATGATAGATTGCGGTACCAAACGGTAACGCTCGTTATTTCAATGACTTCCGGACGGTGGCGCGGCAAATTTTTTGCTTTAAATCACGAGCTCGAAATGGGTGATCTACTAATTTCCATTGGCACTGTTCAAAGCTTGTTTACAAGGTTTAGTGAGCCCTACGAAATTATCGCCGACACTTGCAATTCAAAAACCGCATAGAGATTCTGCATACCACCCTGGCAGTCACCCGCCCACTGAACACATATCAGATTATCGCAGTAAATTATGTATCACGGACAAAACATGGCTAGACGTATGAATATGTGTGAGGTTAAAAAAAACAATCGGAAAATAATGGAATTCGTGAAATGGTGTATAAATGGCAAGTCGAAAATTCTGCTCTGGGAGGCAGGTTGCAACTAGAACAAAGCAATGCCACACTCAGTGATTTATCTCACGCAGGAACGTTATCCAGTGGGTAGTAACTAGAAGTCGGGTTAACTAGAGACTAGGACAGGTCATTTATAAAGCACTATTGGCATAGTTGGTTTTGTTATACTAATGAAATTCTTAACTTTTGGCTTTAGGCGCCACATAACATTCTTCCTTTAAATGGAATTTTCTCCTAAAGAGGATCGGCCTCCTGTATGAAACGTCATTGCACTCTTTCACACGATGTGACTCTTTATAAGAAGATGCAAAAAACTTAAAGTTTATGTTTAAAACTGAGACTTACAGATGATGAACTTATTCACTTAGGTGTTTTTACATACAGAGGCACCTATGTGGAGTAAATAGACAAGTCGGCGCGGTAATGAAACTAGCTGCGAGAATTGTGGTGAACGAATCATTCATCAATGTCTGGACCTGTGCTACATGCACATATGAATTCTGATATAAACGCGTAGATGTCTTCCTAAGTGCTCCTAAGCGTATATGTCATCCTAAGTGCTCTGTATATAGCCGAAGTGGTGAATTGTTTGCAATTTTCTGTGACCTGTTAAACGATTGCATCGCAAACGATTAAACGATTGCATCGTAGCCTTAACGGGTTCAGGAAATGCAATGAAACGTTCAGCCCTGAACAACTTGCCAATGATTTTCACCTTTCTTTCTTTTGTTTGCTCTGCGAATGCACAGATGAAAGCGATGGCTCACTTGAATATGACCGTGTCGAACAATATCAGCATGCCGATGGCCATTTCTTTCACAAGTGATATTCGGAAGTTCCAGCCACTGTACCAAACCTATGAGTCTGGACGGTGGGTGACGAAGCACTACGAAGTGTTCGAGCCATGCAGAAGCCAGGGTTCGCTCTCCCGTCTAGATGTGAGTCCACTGCTGTTGAAGCATTATACGTCAAAAAGGCTTCTTAAAACTTTTCTGCGACAAATGCAGTGCAACAAACGTTACCCGTCTAGTGACCTTAAAGAAAATCCTAACGGAATAGGCAACTTTCGGTACTTGCCCCAATGCGCACTTTCACTGAATGAGTTATGAAAGAGCCATCATGTTAATTGTGACGAAAAGTCTAGCGTGCTCTTTGCGTGCATGCCTTTTTTATGAGAGATCAAATGTGAGCTCATCTTCACAAAAGTCGCTATTTGGTGATATAAGAGCTTTCTTTTCGAGTTCAAGGATTTCTTGAAAAATACATTGTGGACATGAGCCCGATTAAGGCGACTGCAGGTCAAAGCCTTTCCCATGTCTCTCCATATAAACCGGGCCTGAATCAGCTGCGGCCGTAATGTCCCTGCAAATTTCTTGATCACATCTGCCCAGTTAACTTTCTGCCGCCCAATGCTACGCATGCCTTCACATGGAATCCACTCCGTTACTCTTAATGACCGTCGGTTATCTTGCCTTCGCATTACATTTCCTGCTCATGCACATTTATTCTTCTTGATTTGGACTGGCCGTTTACGTTTTACGTGAAACGTGTTCACGGAATTGGCTTGCATGAAATTGAATTCAGTTTCACATATTTCGTCTTGAATTCTTAATTGGGCCAATAACAGGAAATATATAACGAACTTATCGATGGTAGTTGGGATGCAGTAGAATAATACCGCAGTCAAACAGAATACATTACAGTTATACTAAGCTGTTTTGTGAGAGGGAGTGTGGTCGTTTCCTGGAATGGCAGTTCTTCCCAGAATTCCGAGCGATTGTTGGAGGATGTAGACGAGGGAGCCAGCTCCGGTCGATGACGGCGCGTTGCAACTCATATTGAGCGCGATAGTACGTGCACGCTTACACACTGGGCACAATCATGTTAACATTCGAAAATTTTTGGTAAGGTAGCACTAAAGCTTCCAGTTATCCCAAAAACCGTAGCCTGTCAGTCAGGTAGTGCGGTTTCCAGACTCCACATCTTGGCAGGTGGCAGTTAAATCGGTGATTGGTGTCGAGGGGGTGCTCGGGTAGAGCATCCTGGGTCTCACCAACCCCACCGTTGGGAGCACCTGCGATAGCAGGGAAGTGTCGATCCACCTAACCCCTGAACCCAGGATTGGTACGATGAACTTCCGCTATCTCTTAATGTTAAGCAGAGGAAGGCCAATTCTGCATAAATGGCAATCAGTCCAATAAAGCTGTCGCGTCATACTCTTACGGCGGAGCCTAAGTACGATTTCGCCTATCATTGCTCCAAGCCTGGTTGACCTTGAAAATTGAAAACCGAGTCTCGACACGGAAACAAAGTGCTGGCAGGCCTCATTAGCACCTGGCGTAAACAGGCAAAACCGCACGCCATTTTACTATTGCTCTTTTTTTGCCTCTAGAAAAATATATATTAAGAAGAAATAAATTAAAAAGCCATTACTCTTTCGAAGGAGGCGAAGTTCTAGAGGACCGTGTACTCTGCGATGTCATTGCACATTAAGGAGACCCATGTGGTCGAAATTACCGAAACCCTTCACTACGGCGTTCCTCATAGCCTGAGTTGTTTTGGGATGTTAAACCCCATAAACACATAAAAACTGATTGCTAATAATATAGTTTAACTAATTTAATCCGTATAATCCTGCGCCCTCAGATGTCTTACAAATAGTTTGCTGTCTCTTACTTTTTGTTATGATGCTGCGCAGAAAATGAGGATGAATGCAGTGCAATTAACATTACTGGCAAGTACAGCCGTCAAGTATGATAGTAACGCCGTTAGCACCTCTGATAATGCTTTGCATTTATGGCGAACGTCTTCATTTCATGAGAGCTACTTTCTGGGCACAGATCTGCACCGGTGATGAAGTCAACAATCTTCAATACCGCCCTGATATAGAAGTAGTGTTCACTTACAGTTTATCAAGACAAGATACGTATATATTTGACAATGACCGGGTCTTGAAAGCAAAGGTAAGGCTTTATCCTGCAGTAAGGTTTCAATAGACCACTCTGAGCGCAATGCGGCACTGATGTTTGCTTAGCAGCTAGGTGAAGGCCCTCCAGTATGGGGGATTTGTAATGGATGCCGCGGCGGTCACAGAGATTTGAGGTGCCATAGAAGGCACCTCGAATGGCAGGGACATGCGTTTAAGGGCTTTCATTCCAGTTTAAGTTACCTCCAAGATCACTGTTGCGTGCCCAATACATCTGGGAGGAACTGAAGCCTAAACCACAATATTTTACACTAGTTGGTTGGCTGCCGATACGTGAATATTCCGGACGTCTGGCGCCATCTATATGCGCGTGCTGCCAGGTGGTCTTTTAATCGCGTGGGCGGCGCGCATAAAATTCACCGTTAGTTTGACTTTTTTCATTTCTGTAATTGATGCACTTTGCCGCCATTAGTTTAGTACGCATCGCAACGTCCAGTGTCCATCAAGTAGAAAGAACTAAGGTTACTGACGCGTGTTGTTCCTCGCTTACCTGCATAACCGGAGGTAGTCTACCTTGCAGGCAACGAAGTGTAAACCGTCATTTTCAATCGCAGGTCTGCGCTGTTTGGTCATTTCTTGCGGTCTTCTACGTGAGGTGCCGTCGATAACAAATATGTGTCTGTTTCTAGATTGTAAGCTCTACTTGTCACGTACAAACCTAGAAAGTCATGTTTCGGCGCAGATATGACCTTGAAGCGGCCTAAATTAATAAAGTGCCGAAGAAGACTGTGGTGTAGGTGGGAATTGAACTCGCTCCTCCGGCATACAGGAGGGGGACACTTCCACTCCGCCGCAATTGTGCGACTCTTGGAAGTTAATGAAGGCGCGTTTAGTAATGGCAGAGATGTCTAAGCAACGTACCTTCCAAATTTGTACTCAAGCGTGCGTGAATAGCTTAATAATCAGCATGCAATTACAGATATCCCAATTAAGCGAGCAGCGAAGTATGTTTTCGGTGACATTGCTTTGTTCATGGCGTGCAGTCGTAGCGCCATCATGCGGTAAACACTGAAACCCCAACACGCAATGTACGGCGATGGTACAGCAGATGGCGGGCGTCTAGTTAATGTACATACGTATTAGAAATCTATATTCGAGTTATGCACTGAGGGGTTCATGAGTATTTTATTATGAGCATGCAAATTACAGATGTTCCAAATAAGCGAGTAGCGAAGTTTTCCGGAAAGACCTCAACGTGGGAGGCGCCAAGCCACGTCTAGTTGTCCTATCCGCCACAGCACTTTCTCTTTAAACAGGTTTAACAGGAGTTAATCCGCAGCTAATGTTTTTGAATTGATGGTCATTTAAAGCACCATGATGCAGGTATGCTGGCTTCATTCGATGTTGTAGGGATGTGCATGCCAGCTGCGCACTGGGCGCTCTTCTAGAGAAACGCGTGTAAGGCTCAGGGTGCTTGCCTATGTTCCAGCAAGAGGACTCGTCTTCGTCTGCACAAAGTGTCTATGATTGGTGAGGTTTAAACAGTGCCTTCACTCCGAGGTGGAAGGCTCTGTAAAACGGAGAGGAGGGCTCGAAGAGCGAAGGATGTTACAATTTGGAGGGTCTTTCTTACCCAGGCATGAGGCCTGCTAAAGAGGCATATCCGTTTGACCGGCAAAACTGAAAATAAAAAAAAACTGCTAAAGGCCTAGCTCTGTTATGGTAGGATATACGCAGCGAAAGCGTGGCGACTTTTGCATCAGAAGAGTGCATTCACTAGATGCGCCTTTATTCACGGTTAAAGCTTCAGCCGTCGTGGCGGAGTGGTAGCGCTCAAAGGCCCTGGTTCGATTCCGAGACTCGGGACAGGTTTTTTTTTAGTCAGTGAGTGTGCGGCGGGTTTCAATGCCTCCCATAGATTCCGCCACCGAATGCGTTGGTTAGCGGTTAAGCGCAGGCTCTAAGGTGCGTTTATACTCCGGCGTAAGGCGCGCGCGCTGCACGGCGACGTCACGTCGGCCAAAGCGAGACGCTATATACTCCAACTGCGCTTGACCGCCGACGCGTTCGACGGCTTTGGCGCGCTCTGACCGCACTGGCGGAGACTTGGAGCATGTCTCTATTTCATGCCAAGCGCGCCAGCCGCCGCCGGTCCGGCCAGACCGGTCCGGCTCGGCGGCGAGGCGCGCATTGTGACGTCATGTGCCTCCTCGGAGCACCGCCACGGCGAAATCGCAAGTTCGCGGCCAATAAAGCTTTCGCCTTATAAGTCCAATGCAGCAGACAGGAATCCGAGGGTGTGGAGAGTGGTGAGATAGTGAACGTGGGCTTGAAAGGCTGTGTCCACCGTGTTAGGTGGCTTAGTACGAGTGACTGCGTTGACCTGTAAAACAGATTTTTTAAGCAGCACGGCAAAACGAAATTCCGGAAAAATTAATTGAAGGAAAAAAATGAGGACAGGTAGTACTAAGCTCCTACGATCATGGCAAGTTTTAGGCTGCTGTATACGGTACGTGTGAATTAATCGGTGTTGGACTGCTTTCTAGAATAACAAGTTGCAGCCGGCGTGGCACGAAAAGGCCATCGGTTTAGAGCCCAATAGTGGTACGAAACCTCTCGTGTGTGTCTTGGAGACGTTTATTGATACGTAGTTGGTGTGATTTTCAATGAAACATCAGTACATACCCTACTATGGCGGCAGCCTTAATAAATTTTACTTGTAGGTATCAACTCTTTGAAGACACAGATAAATCGACGACTTCTTGTTAGCCGTAAGGGGAATGATCTTTATCATTTCTTCTATGTGGTGCACTAATAATGATAAGCTGAGGTCCTGAGCAGAGTGCCTGTATCATTTCTTAGGGCAAACAGTGCACATTTCGAGACAATGCCTGGTGCTCCAGTGTCAAAGGTCACAATTCTTGCAAAGACTAACAGCACGATACAGTAATTAATACTTTCCCAGGATTAAGGTTTCAGGTGATTTCTTTTCTTTGCAGCTACCGACTACTCGATGCCACTGCATCACACTTTGAAGTGAAAAGCTTAACTAGGATAGCTAAATCAGTCGTCGCGCAAGCCGGAGAACGACCTTGAACGACCTTCAGCCCAACCACGTTAGCCGTGTATGACCATATGCTGTATACATAGGGTGTCGAACCTTTGACCCAAGATCTTTTCCTATGACCTTTAGTTGACCCTTTACTTTGAGTTGACCTCTCACCTTTGACATTGGGTGACCTTTAGGTTAACCTTTAACCTTGAGAACATCCGATGGGGTGTTGTGAAGCCACGTGATGACATCGGATGAGGGTGTGGTAAGACCATGTGATACCACTTCATAGCGACCTGGTCGTGTGGGTATGTATAGAACGGCAGTGGAGAGCGTGTAGCGGAGCTGCCATGGACGAGTCTCAGACGCTTAGTAAGCTTGCTTGCTTTTCCTTGAATTCTAGTGTTAGCCAAGTTAAGCCACTGCCAATTTTTTTCTATCATTTAAAGCACGGACGTCCAGAGGAGCGCCACAGACTTTGCAGAAGTTGAAAAAACGATTATTGTTAAACCACCCGATTGAAGAGCTTTTGTCCTGCTTTTCAAAGTAGATCAGGGTGCGAGGTTTCCAATAATTGACTTCTCATAGAGTAGACCTAGAAGAAATTTATAAAACACAAACTTTTTCGCAACACTATCAGCCCGAGAGATTTTGGTGTAAAGTGTATTCCGTCCAAATGAAGGTATTCGGTGAGCCCTGTTGAGTTGCCTAACGTTCAAGGGCACAGATATTGAGCGCCTGACTTCCATTCTAAACTATTACTGTAAGATTCGTTTAAATGAAGTGTTTCCACTAATTACAATAAATAACTCCAGAGTCATTGGCTTCTCGTGAATGAGCAAGATTTTGGTTTCAGTTTCTTTTCAGGTTGAATTGGGCTCCGTATTAAAAAGGCAGGTGTTGGTAATAAATAAAAAATGGATAAAGAGTGCACCTCACGAAAGTTCGAGGTGCAACAATTAGCAGAATCGATAGAAAAATGCCAACATTTCTACGATAGTTTTTTTTTTTACTTCGGCAGGTTTGTGTTCGCCGTAATTCAAACGCTTGGGCTCTTAATCAAAAAAAGCAGTGAGAACCCTGGCACCAATATTTAAGATATAGGTACATGTCTAACAGTAAAAACCTTGTCAATGGTGTGGGTTTCATTTAGAGGGATCGAAGGCGTTTTTCAGTGATGCATCATTGATACTTCATTGAACATTTCGCAGAATTTTTATTAGCGCTTGCAAACTGAAGTTTGTTTTTATCTTAGATAAATGAACACACCTTTGCTTATTCAAGTGCGTCAACACATGCTCAGGATTACTTGGACTAGTCTTTAGACGCTCGTTAAATATTTTATCAAATTTCACAGGTGCAGCACAAAAGCCCTCGCCAAAGCATAGGTTTCCCGTTTTGCGTTGTATATCTATTGTGGTTGAAGGTGCACTATAAACTGCAACGATACGGCGGCACATGTAATGGTCTTCCGCAATTTGTACAGAGCCTTGAAGCGATTCACTGCTCTTCTGTAAAGAACTATCTAAGATTTGTGCTTCGCTCGATCGCTTAGAGCAGAAAAAATAGATTTTTTGTCGACCCGAATCCTTGCGTAGCGCTGCTATATCAAACTTTCGAATACAATGCACCCAACTAAACCATGCGCTACTCTCTAAAACATATACACTTGCTAGTGCCGGTGCGCTAATTACACTTATAACATATCCACAGCATTGCATCGCACTGGTGCAAGGCCGGGAGCATACTGAAGCGTGCCTCGGTATTTCTGTAGCTTGCCTGAAGCTTGATATGATGGCATGAGGCCATTAACGTAGCTTTTGGAAAGCGCCGCTCATTCGTGGCTACGCGACATGGACACACTTGTCTCTTGCAGTAGTTTAATAGTTATGTTAGGGTCCCCTTGGCTCAAGAATTCAATGCGAGGATATAGGACTGCGGACGTGCTGTGTACTTAACATATGTAGCGAGCGCTCTCGCTGGCATGTTGCATCTTTGAGAAATATGGGTACTTTAGATTTCACAGTGCACTGTAATGAAAGCTTTGCTGCCACAACACTCGAAACGTAAACACCATCACATGCCTGGCGCAAGTCACGTGGGTGGGACTGGTGACAAATTTACCCACGATGGTCCAGTTTTACGGCTGTCCTCGCTATCGCATGACATGTTACCTGACGTCCAATATCCGGACTTGTGACACCGGACGGTCTACGTTGTCGGTAATGACTCTTGTCTACATTACATTATCGACATTCATGTGAAGTCCAGGACGCCATTGTTTTACAGCGCCAAACTGCAGTGATGAAGGCCGGAAAAGGTGCCGTTAAAGAGAGGCAATACGCACGGGTCTTCACCATGCTCCATGGAATATAAAAGTGCGGTCGGTATCAGATTTGTGCATAGCCTTTCAGAGCAGCAGAGGAAAAGCTGCCAAATTCTCCCACAACGAAGAAACGGTTGTCTACTCGAGGATAATCTCTTTGCTTGATTTAGAAGACAGCCCCGCTGAAATAACGCAAGAAATTGTCGCATAACTGAAATTTTAAAGGTCCGAGAATGGCAATGTTACTAGTGGTTTTAGGGTCTTGCTGAGAACTTTCTCATCGCAGCTCAACACTGGAAGCAAATAAAAGGTATTCATTTTCGTGGGAAAAATTATGTCTGCGTTACTACGTTTGATTTATTTCTAAGATGTCAAATTTTTCTCAAATTCGTCTAGTCACAGTTTCTTGCAAAGCAAAGCAATTTCTAGCAAGTATACAGCAGGAACTTGTGTACGGACCGTATATCTTCTCTGCTGTTCGTGCAGTCGAGATTATCCAGAGTCGTTGGTAGAAGTGAACTGCGCATGGTGACTGCTTGTACCGTGTGCAGTGGTTCCTATAGCAGCACTGTCGGATCTATTTTCCCTAGAAGAGATAAGGTGATTTTTTTTTCAGCATGAAAAGACGGATCGTTCCCGCTTCAAAACAGGCCGTTCTGTATTTCTGGGAGGGGACCCCTTCAGCTTATATAGATTTCTTTAAGGTTGTGCAATAGTCACAAAATGCGTGCGGCCCTATTGTGAACGTTGTTCCAGGCTCGCTGCGCTGAGTCGCGGCGCGCGCTCTCGGAGGTACAACTGCGGAATGGAGGAGGGAGAACTGGTTAGGGTTATAGCGTGCCGGGCTACCCTGTAATTCGGACGGCACTCTGAGGAGCACTGTACACGAAGCGTAGAATGTATTACCTGGGTGCCCCAAGGCTGGTGCAAGAATTGATTACCAAGGTGAAGCTTTCGCCAGCAGCTAAGGACACATTACTATATTATAACATCTTTGGACGATAGAACAGAAAGTTCGTATTTATATCATAATCACTTCATTGTACACGCCGATACAGCTAAATGGGCTTTGGTGTTCGACTGCTGATATCAAGGTCGTGGGATGGAGTCTAGGCTGCGGGCGAAGTATTTCGATGGAGGTGAAAAGAAAAATGGTCACGTGCTTAACAATGTACGTTCTCGTAACGAACACCTCGTGTACTAGAATTAACTACGGCGTATAACATAGGTTATGTGTGGCTTTGGAAAATTAAAACCTCCATACCATATCACATACGTTCTTCTCTCCTTTGCATTGCAGATTTGCAAGGCGAAGGCAGCGTACCCAAAAATCCCGTTCGGTATCGCTTTTTTTGACACCGAGCGCGACTTCATGCCTCGTTCCTGCCCCGGACTGGGCTTAAGTGTAGGAAACCTGACTCGCACAAGGACGGTCAGGAAAGTGCGAGATTTTTTGCGGGACAAATTTACTGACACCGGCAAGCTGCAGAGCTGCTTGGCCGTTCAATGACTAAGAATCGTCGCAAGCTGAGCCCCTGTTCGCCACCAAGACTCTTTATGACGGCGGGGTGTGACATTCTTCAGCGTGCAGTTAATAATTTGAAGAACAAAAAGCGGCATTAAATTTCAAAACAATCTGCACAAGATCATGGTTCTTTTTCACATGCTTTTGAAATAAATGCTTTGCCGAAGAAGTACTTCATTTGGTGATCTAAATTGTATAGAGCTCATTCGCTGACAAGCCCGTATCACGTTGCCGGCCTTGTTGACGGTTCATAACAAGCGCATCTTTATGAAGAAGAGAGAACTCAGACATGTAGAAATTTCGACACCATTATGACATCGCAGTGGCACGAAAATACAAGCGGCAGGGATGAAAATTTCCAAATTTGCGGGAGGTGGGTAACGCAAGCAATGATATGCGATATATATCAAAGATATTTTTCAATAAAAATGTTCCAGCAACGCTTTCTACAATCTGATCTGCACTGGTACAAACAGTGTTCTTTCATTAACCATTTGCTACCGTTAAAAAATAAAACGTTAATCGATGAAGAAGACCGAATTATGAAATTATATTTTTGGATATTTTCGTAAACGGACGCTATTTGGTAGCCGATTGAAAGCTCCAGGAAGCAAAGAGGCACAATGTGCTCACTTTACAGAGCACTGTGGTCATGCTAGCACAGACTGCACCTGCTGTGCTTTCTTAAGCGCCTAGTATCAGGGGAAGAATCTTTCACGTCGAAAATTGCCAGCGTTTGAATTATTTATGGTTTATGTGCTTTTTCGCTTGATTAGGAACGCAATTTTCTTACATGGCCACACTGCTGGTAATATAACTCGTGAATGCTCCTGATCTTCAAGTCACTGAGTAGGCAATGGCATCTCGCACGAATTTCTTTTTATGTCGAGCATGTACACAGAAAAGGAGCAGGACTACCTTCAACCCGAATAGCGGAGAACTGGAATTGCTTCTGCTTGCACAAAGAATCATAAAACTAGAAGATAATGGGAATTCACCGCTGATGCACTGCTATCCTCAGACCTGCGCCTGCCGCGTTCTTCAATTTATGCTCAGGAGGTTTATGTCTGACATTCTACTGTACAGTGTATTCATGTGTCGTGTCGAAACAGCTTGGACGTTGTTGTACAGTGCACGAAATAATTTTTTTTTGCAAATTATGCAAAATTCCATTATATGCTCACCAAAATAAAACTACCCTAAAACACAAATTCTATGTTCCCAGTGCTTCTCTTGGTTTATGTAACTTCTGGCTTCGCCATATCACCCCGACGAACCTGTAACGTCGTTGCCATTGCCTTCTTGGAGAAATGCTGTTTTCTCTGCAGCCTCTTTTGTGGCCTCATTACCAGCCATCTCTAGCACAGCCATTGGTTCAGCGTCACTGTTGGCAGCCAACAGGCCTAGCAGTACTTTGCACGTTCAGCAGAACATAGTACCTGTAGTTTGGCCATCTCTTGCTCAGTGGATCGAGAGCCGCTTTTTAACGCTAAGCTTTTTGTGTGGATTACCAGCCTTATATGCATTCGTTTTATTTAGTTATTCGGTACGAGTTTATTTTATATTTTGCGACAGATCAGATATCTGTTAATTGTGCATGGTCAATTTAGGGTTCTTTGCTTCGTTTTGGAAGTTGCAATGGTTGTGAATGTGCTTTTAAAAATTTGTAAATGCTCGTCTAGGTATCCTTCAGCGATAGGAGGCTGTCAAGGTCTGAAATAAATTATAGCGTTTTCAGTATTTGTCCGTGCGCCGAGATCATGCTGGCGATAGCGTCCACAAGTTGCTCTAGAGCACTCTTCGCCTGCTGAACATTCAGGATATCAGGCTGCCCAAGTGTGAAGCTAAATAGTGCCACAAATTTTTTTACTGCTTTTTTTTGTTCAGCCCGAAAACCTCCGGCCCTTGGATTTTTTATTTGTTTGTCTGGAGATGCGAACAAACTCATCTGTAATGATCGCCGCCACGTGAAACTGCTTCCATATTCTTCCAGATCGTAGTCGTTGCTTTGGCGCCTTACCTATATGGTTCCTTAGCAGCTTTAATTTGAGCGTGGCCGAGAGTACCACACATTCTGTTCGGCGAACGCCGAGTACTCTTGTATCTGCCGCTGCTGCTTAACTCTTCATTAAGCTATTTTTTGGCGCAAGCCCTCCCAATAAAGAAAGTTTTTTACGCCCTTCGCGTATCGTCCACGGCGTTGTCTCCAATGTGTAGCCTGTCTTTCGCTCGCGTAATTGGACGCAGTAGGCCGATAACAAGCGTCTGTTTAAACCAGGATGGGGTAATAAAAGACACAAGCACAACGACGAGGCTCCAAGAGAAGAAATAGAAGACCGCAAAATTTTTTCGCTTTTTTTTGCGCTTGAGGCTAATTTCAGTGATGGCAATTGCTTCTTTTAAGTGTTCAGCAGCAATGCAGAAATGAGCTTCTGAACGATATATCAGCTAGCCTTGCAGAAACTCGAACATTTTCGGCTACCTGGGATTGTTTTACAAGAAATGACAAAGCACAGCACATGGGTGTCGTTTGTCTGTGCCATCAGTGAAAAAAATGAAGGAAGCATTTAAGCTCCGCCTTGACGGAATGACGCGGTAGTGTAATTAGTTAATTGACATATATGCAGACGGTCATTCTCTATTTTGCTTTCATGGATTCCTGAAAATCCTCCTACCCCTCCTGGCGCAGTGCTGCAGAGGATAAGCCATGCGCCACTGTCCTGCGATGGCAGCTGCTCCCAACAGTGGGCCTTGTGTGTCCCAGATTGCTCTTCCCAAGCGTCCAATCATTATTTTAGCACCGTCTGCCACTGTGGGGGGCAGGCTGTGATGTCGCCGTGACGCCCCTTGACCTAGGTTTGCCCACCTCCCTCCTAGGATGGTCTCTGGGGACAACATTCTAGAGCCATGCCCGTGATTTTTCGGTTACAACACTGGCAACGCCGACAACGCCGTCACCGGATTTTCTGAACAATGGGGTCTTTGACGCTATTGCGTTAAATACAGTGTCAGTGCCCGGGATTCAATCCTGCAGCCTCTAACTCAACACCCGAACACCAAATATGCTGAACGATCTCTCTGCGTGCCAAAAAAGCAATTTTCAGCCCCGTATTAGCTCATGTCAGCAGATTAGGAACTCGCTCACAGAGTGAAAAAAAAATTTATTGAAAGAGATTTAGGAAGCAAGGTCAATAATTATATTAATACGTCTTCATTTTTTAAGGATATCTATGTTAGCGAAGCATCCTACATGTGCTACTGGGGGAAAATCTCTCCAGGTCTAGGTCCTTAGGTGTCACACCTGCCAACTAACATCTTCGTACACTGCACCACATTCGAGTACTTGAGTCCGACTATCACTTCCGCAAGTTTGGTGTAATGAATTCCGTTATTTGCTTTTGTTCCTGGGTATGCGTCCTGGAGATGTTTGTCCACAGTATTACTCGGCCATACAATTTTATTTGATTTCTGAGCGGTCTTGCCTTATGTCTTGTGTTCTCAAGGTAATGCAGTAGGATCTGGCCATAAAGTTCTGATTTCGATCGAAGTCTTTTGTGCAACCAGTCATACAACGCTCTCTGTACGTTTTCATCGGCTTGAAACGCCTTTTTCCAGTGCATTTTAAAAACGTGTGTCTAGCGATAAAGGTTGGGGTAGCAGCTAAAAATGTTCGTAATCAATGGTCGCCACTACTAAACAAGCCCTAAGAAGCTGAGCATTTTCTTGCGGCAAAATGGCACAATCAGATATCAGTCCAGAACACTTTTCTTTTGTTTTGCGTATCTATAATGACTATTCAGCAGCTCAGATAAACAGGCAGCAGTGACTGTGTTCCCCAAGGACACAGAGCGCTTAGATGAAAATCCTTTTTATCCTCTGGAAAGACCAATATTACGCTCCCACACTGCAATATCATCCGGCGTCCCAACTCGATATCCTTTTTAGGGTTGTTGCGTGTTGATCACAGACGACGCAGCATTTGCCAACTGTCCTGCTATGCCAAACATGCGTCCCGACATGCAGATGGTGAGTTGCGACACCACGGGTTCCTGAGCATCGGCAGAGACATCCCCGCAGGGGGATGATGATGAGCTGTACGTCACCGCGGACCCGAGCACCCGCGCCTAGTCGCGCGTGGCTCAGCCGTGTGCGGGGAAAAGCGGATTCTGTTGGTTTGCGCCGATGCCGAACGTTTGGACCTTTAAGGCCGTTCGGCGGAGGCAACACACCACTTTGGAACTTCCGGCCTGACCCAACCAGGGGAAATCGGCACTCACCTTTTCTTGTCTTTCCCTCCATCTATTAGTTTTCTATCTCCTTTCTCGCAATTCTCCTGTCTCATATTCACTTTGTGGTTTTTTTTCTTTATTCCTGGCGGCGCGGGTTAACCTTGTCTGCCCAATCACCCTAAATTGCGTCATATTTGGTTATAGTTGGGGTGTAGAGCTGGCGTGGGCAGGGCTTGCTTGCAAGTTCCTGCACTGGGCCGTCGTTGGGCACCATGGTGGGTGGCTGGCACCATGGGCGACTAATATACATATCCTATGGCCCTTCTCTTTTGTCCAATGATCGGCCTCTGAAGAAAGGGCGGATCGATGTAACTGAACAGTTCGTACAGGAAAGAAGTTTTTCCGAA
This sequence comes from Amblyomma americanum, assembly GCF_052857255.1. NCBI lineage: Eukaryota > Metazoa > Arthropoda > Arachnida > Ixodida > Ixodidae > Amblyomma > Amblyomma americanum. Next base: position 31,494,753 of record NC_135504.1, on the reverse strand, counting down.
ATAGCATGTTGTCCACAGCGACAATCCTGAAAAACCAGGTAGAAAAATATTCCGATCCATAGTTATATAGTGTCTTAGGGAAGCCTTGGTTGCAAGTTAAACAGACTAGCTGGCGGAGACATGCTCCTTGAAATACGCGACAATGTGCAGGTAACTGAGCTTTCCAACATTCTGTAATTTGGGGACATCCGTGTCTCTGTCCCACCCCACAGGTCACTAAATGCTGTCCGCGGTGTGGCCTCCGAAATTGATTTTCTGTACCTGACCGACCTGGAAATGCTGGACGGCCTAGCCGATCAAAATGTCACCAAAGTTCAACGAGCCAATATAAAAAAGGAAAACGAAGAAATCTCAAAGAAGCACGTTGTACTTTTACTTGCTGCACACTTTCCCAATCCATTGAAGTGGGGTGCACAAAGATCGCTGTGAGACCGTACATCCCCAACCCCAGATTTGTTTTACTTGCAAAAGATTTCGCCATGGTTCTGAGAGTTGCCGAGGCCACAAAACCTGCTCGAAATGCGCTTCGAAAGAACACTCCTCTGAAAACTGCGAAGCAGCATTCCGCTGCGCTAACTATGAAGACGAGCACTCAGCCTACTCTAGGTCCTGCCCATCGTAGAAGACAGAAAAAAATAACTTTGAAAACAACAAAAAACATTTTATTCAGCGAGGCAAGAATACGTATCCGAATGGCAGGCAATTTTTTTTTGCCTTTACGCCCCAATTTCGCCCGCCCATGTGGTGCGACGGGGCAGTGCAGGACACCGGCCTCCGGCACTTGCCCAGACCTCACTTATTGCGGCTGCGGCAGAACCATTCTCGCGCCAGGTGGAAGTAGCTTAAACTACTCCACCACATCCAAAGCAGGTCATGCTGCCTCTCAAGGAAGCGGGCCTCAAGGCCTCTGCTGTCGAGGCGAGGTATCACACAAAACACACTTGCAGCCTGCACGATCGTCCAGTGCCTCTCAAGGGGCGATGGACACGAGTCAAGGTAGGTCCGTACTGTCGATGTCACAGGTATGGCGGAACTGCCTGGATCATCACAAAAAAGACAAGCCCCGAATCACGGGGCCAACCCAAACCTGCTTTACTAACCCACGTACATAAAATAGGATGGCTTTCACAATACATTTTAATTGCAGGGTACTGTTAAATAATTTGTTTGATACAAAGGACATCTTAACCTCTTTTTGTCTGGTTGCTCTGTGCCTACAGGAAACTAACCTAGGTGCCCAGCGTAAAAATGCACTAAAAAATAAAAGATATTCCGCCGTGACCGAGCGCATGCAAACAGGCTATCGGAAGGTGCAGCCATTATAGTCCAAAGTGGTATTGCAGCCCGTGAACTAAAACTTGCAAGTCGATAAGAGGCTGTGGCAGCCAGTCTGCTTACATATAAAACTCTTTCAGTGTGCTTCGTATACCTCAAGTCACGCTGAAAAGTAATTATGAATTAGTTAGAGAACCATTAGAGAAACTATATACCAGAGCCTTCTCAGTTATTTGTGGCGCAAAGACAGGACGACGGTAGAAAACCACAGGACGAGGCGCCCTTTTTCGTTTTTGTCACTCATGCGCTGACAAGGCACGAAATATCAAGATGGAGATGATGAAGCGCGCTCCAAGAACTTCTTTTTTGAGCACTATGCAGCACGATCGGCGTGTCGCTTATGCACGGGTTGCCTTTGTTTCTGATAAAAAACGCTTCGATGAGTTCTATGGCTGCTGTGTCCTTACTTTTGCTTAGAATGCGCACCTCAGTGAAAATGGCTAACAATTCATGGACCCGCATTTCCCAATGTGCTTCGCTGAATGCGTGCCGTCCCTCTTTTGTTCTACACTGCGCTCATGTTCCTCGTTCGCTCACTGGCACATCGACCAGTTTGTCCTATGTAGGAGATTCCCCAAGACGGGATGTCATAGACCACCCCTTCTGCGCATTTCACATATGGTCTCCTATGATTCGTACCACAGCCACGTTCCTTATTTTCCTTCTTCCTTTCAATACGGCCGCAAATGCCGTGCAAGTTTTTAAGTTGCGGGCCACTCGGTGTACATATTGCCCCAGCACAGGTCTTACCTTTTCTCGATGGACTTCTGGCCTTTTCCGCCGAGGACATCGCTTTATTTCTTTAGGACACTTTCAACCCCCGCTGTCACGCGCGAACAAAAGAACGCGGCTGCTGACAGCCTAGCCAATTTTTCATTAAGGCTATCCCGCATTCTGTGAGGGCATGACTTCCAGAGCGCCGATTCCAGGCAAAGTAAGACAATCCCTGTTTTAACAATCTTAGAACGTGAGGAGTCAAACAGCAGAAGCTGCTTCTTGGCACGGGGGGCGTACGATCAACACACTCGATCTCCACAGAACTTAAGTTTCAGATCTAAAAGTTGTGGCCTCGTGGTAGAGCACCCGCCTCGGCTTCGGGAAGTGAGTGGGTTCGACTCCCACTGCCGGCCGGTTACCCACCGGTTTTCTCAAAATGGGTACAAGCTATGACCCGGCCTGGGGCTCGGCTTGCTATGGTACATGGCTTGGCAAATGAACCTGCGCATTCAAATCTCGTCTCTGTGGGCATGGAAAAAAAGGACCACAAATAGGCTTCTACCACACGAGGCGGATTTAACATTAATGACGGCGGAACTTATCGCTGATACGTCACAGCAACTGTGGTCAAGACCCTTCTCCCAAGCATCTCACCCAGAAGAGCAGAGCATCAGGCCGGGGGAAATCTTGTACCCATTAAAAACCGGTGGGTACCCGGTGGCACTGGGGATCGAACCCAGCACCTCCCGAAAGCCAGGCGGATGCTCTACCACAAGGCCACGCTTCGATCAAAAAGTTTTCGGTCTGCCCCAAAAGTCCCCCCCCCCCCCCCCCAACCATACATGGAGTAGGCCTTGACCAGACCAGTTCCTAAGAAGCGAGTCCCATAAGTTGGAGCAAACTCAACAACTGGTGGACACCAGAGACTGCTCTTGTACCAATTTAGGTTTGGTCATCCTCGGGCCTGAAAGCCCTCCCAGCAAGCGTGGCGGGCTGGTCCACTACTGCCACCCCGTTTGTCGTGTCTGGATCCAACCCAGGAGTATTGGATAGGCAAGGTCGCTACTCCCCGTGGTGGGCTTCCGTGCTGCGCAACCCTGCCAGACGCCGAAGCACCCTTGACTTCGGGTAATCTTTTCGTGCCGCGCTCCAAGCGAGAGCCCGATTCTACCAAGTTTTATTAAGCGTCTTGGATTTGACGCCGGCCCTGGTGTACTAGGTAATGACCTACCGCCTACGTACCGGGAAGTATGAGTGTGGGCTTCATCCCACACCCCTATGGTCTCACAGAGGTACTACTCACAGGCTCTCAAAGGACGCAATCGCCAGTCCTGATTTCGCTTCGCCCTCGGTCTCTTCGCCTGCTGAGACGCCCGCAGGCCTCAGCGTTTCCCAGAGATGGCCCTGGTTTCCCGGAGGGGTAACGAGAGCAGACTCAAGCAGCGCTCCCGAGTGATGGTAGTGCTCGGGTTACACAGGGACGCCCCTACCCCTGATGACTTTAGTCAGCGGGGATTTCCCTGCAGCGTATTTGCTTGAGACTTAGCCACAGAAGCCTATCGTTAAGTTTCCATGGCGTATGAACACTCTCGCTTCAGGTTATAGGAAGGGGGTCGCCATAGCCTTTCCCAGGTTCACCAATGACAGTCGCCCCCAATTGACTGGGTTACAGAAGCACGCAACTACTACCGGCGTTACTCTCCATCAACACGTTATGGTCAGGAAGTTCAAATATACATTTTAGGCCGCTTCCATGCAGTCTAAATTACCTTCAAACACATTCCACTGTTTTCTCAAAACGGGCACTTCCTTGTTTAGTTAAAACAATCATAAAATCGTCCACATATCCAAAAACTTTAAAAACCTTGTTAGCGGGTAAAACCTGCTGCTGGACATGGTCAATGTGGGATAAAAAAAAGGTGACATAGCACAGGCGTCACTCAAAATCCAATGCAAAAAGGTCACAATGCAAAAAGTCATTTGCAAAAACACCCTTTGAAAAAGGTCGCAAGCCGCCATAACGTACCACTGCTCTTTTCTACGCCCAGAAAGCTCGCCGGCATTTGCGGCGGTATCCCAAGCAAGAAGGAAAACAAGGAACGTGGCTGTGGTACGAATCATAGGAGACCATATGTGAAATGCGCAGAAGGGGTGGTCTATGAAATCCCCTGTCTTGGTTAATCTCCTACATGGGACAAACCGGCCGATGTGTCAGTGAGCGAACGAGGAACATGAGCGCAGTGTAGAAGAAAAGAGGGACGGCACGCATTCAGCGAAGCACATTGGGAAAGGCGGGTCCATGAATTGTTAGCCATTTTAACTGAGGTGCGCATTCTAAGCAAAAGTAAGGACACGACAGGCATAGAACTCATCGAAGCGTTTTTTGTCAGAAACAAAGGCAACCCGTGCATAAGCGACACGCCGATCGTGCTGCAGAGTGCTGAAAAGAAGTTCTTGGAGCGCGCTTCGTCATCTCCATCTTGATATTTCGTGCCTTGTCAGCGCATGAGTGACAAAAACCTATATATGTACGTTTCTTGCATGTAATAAATTTGTTGGAAGGGCGCTTCGTCGTGTGCTTTTATACCTTCGTCCTGTCTTTGCGCCCTAAATAATTCAGAATGAACCAAACAAACTAGCCCAGCGAGAAGTTCTCTTAATACCGAAGCCTTATCAGGTATATGGGGATTTTAACGCACATTCGTCTTTCTTGGGAAATGAGAAAACAGATACCAGAGGTAAAATTATAGAGGGTTTATTCTAAACAGTATTTTCGTTTGCTAAACACTGGTAAATCGAGCTATTGTTACCGAACTTCTGGAAAAATGAGCTGCCTAGATTTGTCTTTTAGTTGACCGGGCATTTTTAGCAATTTTAAATTGGATGTCATCGACAACGCTTATAGCAGCATTCACCTTCCTGTGCTAATCAGTTTAACATCAGCAACAAAATTTATCCCAACAAAAGAGAGACATATTGGAAGCTTCATTTCGCAGAGTCACAAATTTTTACAGCAGAGGCCTCTTAAGAAAAACTTAATTTAGATAATCGTAACATCAATGAGGAACTTAAAAATTTACAAATTCTATTATAACTGCCGCACACTTAGCAATTCATAAGTACTCTGGAGTTGTTCGAGAAATCCACTAAATGTTGTGGACAGAAGAGTGCAAGGAAAAAAACATCAAAACAAAGCAAACGATTTTTTGCGATGGTACCCGCCACAGGAAACTTCGTAAAGTATTAAAAGCGAGAGATAGAGCTCGGAACAGCCGTCGTAGCACCGAGAAAGCTTAATGAAAAGTTACATCTCATCTATAAACATCCACATCTCGAAGAAAATGTGGGAGCAGCTTCAAAAATTAAATGAAAGCTTCTTACCGTTCTCACTTCCTCTTTTGACAAAACCTGGTACACAAACAAGTGTAAGGTAACAGGCAGACATATTAGGGGAGCACTTCGCTTCTGTTTCGTGTTCCTCACACTACACACACGCTTTTCTAAATGCAAAAACATAGCCGAGAAACAAGAGCCCCCAATAAGCGGCAGCACAAATGTACAATACAAAAGTCTTATTACACTCCAAGAAATTAACAGATCTATTGTTGTCTGCCGGAAAACAAACTGCTCCGGGACCTGATGAAATACACTATTCACTGCTGGCCCATCTTTCGTAGGCTACTGTCGAGGGACTTTTCAAAGTTTTTTAACAAAACATTGATACAAGGAAGAATACCTGAGATTTGGAAGAAAGCCATTATTCTACGGTTTCTTAAACCTGGAAAGCCACCTAATTTCTCTAGAATCTATACACCGATAACCCTTACCATTTCCCTTGCGAAATATTTTGAAAGTGTCGTTAATTTAAGATTGACTTTTGTACTTGAATCACGCGAACTCCTTGACATCCATCAATGATTCATAGAAAAACATGCTGAACGACTAGTTTGCCTTGAAAATGCTGTCCGTAAAGCTTTTATACACAAACAAGACTTCCTAGCGGTGTTTTTTGACCTGGAGAAGGCATATGATACAACATGAAGGTTTGGGATTCGTCGCGACTTTACAGAACTTGTCATCCGCGGCACGATGTTAAGCGAGAACAAGTTCACCTGAAATTTTGCCGTTCCGAATGAATGTCATACGAAATGCAAGTGCAATAATAGTGGTGCTGCATGCATAGCCTTCGCAGCATAAAATTTAGGAGATTGAGATAGTCACGTTCATATCAATCATGAGGCAATAGAAACAAGATAGGCAATAATTAAATGATATGGCAGTGGCTAACGATAGCAAGTGTGAACCTCTGACATGTATATAAAACACCTTAATTTAGTAATCCATACTGATGCCTGTGTCGATTTTGGCCTAATCAAAGACAATGCTTATGCAAAGCGGAAAAGCGTACTGGAATGCAAACTGTTTTAGGCCATTTTCAGCTTTGTGTGGAAGATTTTGTGATATTAAAGTTAAGGTAGAAGATAAAAATGGGACAAAAGACCGCTGGTGCTTATCATGGTTAATGCTGCTTATTGTGCATGGTGATAAATTCGTCTGAGTCCCATTTATAGCCTCTATAGCCCCTGAATACGGCTGAGGCGTACTGCCTACACTATGGGCCACAATATAAACGTGTTACTCCAACTCACGTTATGGTTATCAGTGTCTTGTTCTCTGGATCACAATAGTATAATAAGCACTCTTTATATGCAGAGGGTTCCAGTTCTTTGGGATTAAGTTCAGTGCCCTTGTCGGAATAGCATTCTAACGTAGGAGAAAGAAAAAAACAATGTCAGTGAAAAAGCAGCGGGCATATATTATCTTTCTGAAAAAGTTTATGGTTTATGGTTTGGTTTCTGGGGATTTAACCTCCCCAAGCAACTCAGGCTTTAAGGGACGCCGTAGTGAAGGGCTCCGGAAATTTCGACCCCTGGAGATCTTTAACGCGCACTGACATCGCACGGTACACGGACCTCTAGAATTTCGCCTCCATCGAAATTCAACCGTCACGGCCGGGATCGAACCCGCGCCTTTCGTGTCAGCAGCCGAGCGCCATCACCACTGAGCCACCGCGGCGGCGCCTTTGTGAAAGTTGCTTCTGGATAGTGACACGTTGAAACCAATAATTAAGCGAGGGAAGACTCCTTGCTAAACAATTACGATGCCAAGGCCATTTAGGACACGCTGAGGAGTGCAACGGGCATCACCAGAAACCATGGAAAGATCGATCATTTTTCTTCGCGGTGCTATAACCTCAAATTTATGTCCAAGTTAGGATAAATAAGCAAAGCGGAGTGGCACGCAGGCAATTTCAGTTCTTTGTAAGAATGCGCATTAAAAGATTATCCTTAACGCGCTACATGTTTCTAAGGTTTTGCAGAAGACTTCAAGCACTAAGATTTTCTTTTTTCCTGAAAAATAGAGTGTTTTCAGAAATTGAAGGCACCCATTTTCCTTCAATCTGTAAAAGGTCAGGATATTACTCACTTTTGCAACACCACTGCTAGAATTATTCTACAAATACCTAATACCAATCACGGGTGATTTCTTATTCTGGCAAAGTGTGATCTTTTTTAGCCGTATACTAAAGCTTTCTGCATTGAGGCCGATCTACATGGATCGAAACTTTACTGAAATAATGCGCGCCAGACCGCAAGATAATATTAGAGCTGTCTGTGTTTAAAGTGGATGACGGCGGCGTTCTTCCAGTAATCCTGGACTGTGGCCGTCGGTAGAGATCCGCTCCACGTCAGCTGTTGCAACTATATAATTCGACAGCGGCCGACTGTCCTACACCTGTCCTAAGGTGAAGTTGTCTCTAATTTGGCGTAAATTTGTTTCACGAGGGTTAATGTTTTTTAAGTGCTACGGAAAATAAAAATCAAAATCTCTCAGCGTTACTGTGAGGTATTCATGAGGAATGAGAAAAACCGAATTCATTAATGTGTGCGAGAGGCCTTTCGTTGGTGTATACTGTTACAGAATTAAGCGTTCAGCACAAAATTTCAAGCCTGTTTTATTTATTTCGCATTCAGAAGAATTAATTTTGGCCAAGAAAAAGGTCCGAAACTATGCTTACTTTCTGGATCACGGAGGGGAGTTTTTTCGGAACCATCTGTGAGTTGCACATTTAGCATAATCACCACAAGCGATGTCCGCAATACTCTTCGTTTAACGACTTTCATCATAATATCTACAAGTGTTAGTCTGTTTATCTCATCTGAAAAATATTGCATTGTAACTTTCACGGCACCGTACCAATATTCGGCATTCATGAACCTCTGTGTTCATATCCAGCGTTAATAGGAAAATATGCAATGCATGTATTATAATGTCGCATTTCTGAGAACGATAAAGTGCTGCTTACTTTTAATGAGAGCGACTGCGCGCTTTCAAGGTCTCAATATAGCTTTGTGTACAAGTGTTAAACACAAGAAACAAAACATTCTACATAACAAAACTTATTTGGAACAGAACTTCACCCCACGTTCTTGCAATGTACCACAAGGTTGAAATAAAACAGCGTTCACGAAGGGGTGACAAGGTTCATGACAGCTTTGTGTGGTTGCGGTGGGTTGAATACTGTAATTTGGCAAAGCGTTCAGACTCTGAAATTATTTCTGCAAATTGTTAAAATATGGGGAAGCCTGGCAAAACGCTACAAACATTTTGAAATTGTGGCGTTATGTTAGTTTTAATGATATATCAACCAACATATCTCACCGCGTTATTTGCTACATCCGTGTAATAGAAAAGCTAGCTCAAGCTGAGGCGATATATTTTTAGTGTAATCAAAATTTCAAAATGTTGCCATCGCCATTTGCCCGTAGCCCTGGGGAAAGTGACTCCGCTCTCTAAAAGAAAGGAATCAGTCAGTCGTACAATGAATGCTCAATAAGTTCGTTTCACTAGAACCAACACCATATTTCTGTGCCTGTTCGAAAGGAAGGTGCCGCATTCAGACGCTAAGCGGCAGTGTTTTTTAAGATAGACAACTTCAAACATCGTGGTTGTGCTTACAAGCAGGATTGGGGTTTAGTCTTTATTCGCGTTAGTGTTAATTTCAGGCAGGCTACGCATCCTTTTCTCCTTTAGTGTCACAGCGCTTGCTTTTGTGCTTCGCACCTGTCAAATAGATATGCGATATTTCTCGATTCGCAGTAAGTCACCATGCGATTCTTGACGGGATTGCAGGTTGCACCTAAGGGAGAGTGCTCCATCGTAGACACATAAATAGCTCAAGCAGCCGCTGAGTCACAACTGTGCGGTGCGTAGATTCCGAAGAAACTTCGTGCAGTTGCTGCCTTTCGCATTCCATTAATTTTTTTTACGTTCAGAAGGCGTCTTTAAGGATAGAAATCACAATTATGGTCTTTTTACATAAGTTTAGAAACATCTAAAACACAAGAAAAACAAATTGAGGGATTCAGAATGAACAATAAAGGCACAATACACACTTCTGACCCCACTTCTGTTTATCTCTGCCTCACATGCAGCTTAATGTTAAAACAGTGCTAAAATGCTGCTGCAATAGTGCTGCTAAATTAAGGACAGCCAAAATCTCTTCAACTTTTCATAAGTGACGACGAAACACTTGGGGTGATAAATGAATGCTTTAGTAAAACTTAGTTACAGGTATCCGCACCGTATTACTTATATCAAGTAATGTGGTCCCCAACACAGAGATGAAAGCAGGGACTCTCTCAGTAGAGATAAAAAAAAATGAAGGAGCATGTCGCACATATAGCATCAATTGAGGCCAATATCACATCTAGCTTTAAAAACGTAATTCTGGTGTTAAATGTTAGTTTAAAACGGAAGCTTATCCAACACGTTAACAACATGTGTCCTCCTAATGATGCGTAGATAAAACAGTTCGCAGATAAAGTGTGGGAAAAGAAATATATGCAGTGTGATGCAAGACTTCTTAAGCTATCGAAAGTATTCTGTCATTTTGTTAGCTTTGCTCATATTTACCGAGGAGACGTGGCCTCGAAACGATAGTGGCTAGGCTTACGTTCAACTCTTTTTCAGAGCGGCATTTGCTACCGTTGGCTCGTCCTAAGTAATGAAATATAGATTCGGTACATCTATTATACACCCTTCTTTTTATCTCGAACATGCTATACGCTAAAGATACGAGGTAAAATAAAAATAAAGAGCAAGAGCTTACTTGTGACTGGCGACAAGAGTTATGGGAGAGCTACTCAATCAATGGGGAAGAAGTTTAGTTGTCGTCGCTGAGGCGATAGGCCGACAACTCGCATTTCTTCAGTGGCCTTCAAGGTCAGCGCTCTCTGACCGAGTACGCATCCTCAGGGAGTGTGACACCGCCGCGCGACATGCATTTCGCCGGCGATGGTTTGTAGCTCACGTGATGTTCATAACTGACACCCGGGGAATCATCAGTTCCGGCACTTGGAAATGCACTTATATATCATGGTCCTGCTTTGTATAACTTAGACAACAGGAGGTAGGTATCGGCAATAATCGCAATATAAAAAGTGGTCTGCAAAGTAATACCGTCCAAATATTAGACGCTTTCTGCCCTGTTTCTTCGTACGGAGGCGGCATATTCGCGGAAGCAAAAGGGCACGCGGGTTCTTTGACGTCTTTTTTTTTGCCGCGTGTGGAATGATGTTCTGGGGGAGTTGGAAAGGGCAAATTTTATGTAAATTGGAAAAAAATCTTTCTTTAAAGTCAAGCAAAAACATGTGGATTGCGAGTTCAATGACCAGCCTTCAAGCTGAAAATGGTAGGAATTTAGCCGGCAGCAAAAATACGAAAACCACACTTATCTCCTCGACTCGCAAAAAGTTGAGACTTGTGTGTAACGGAGGCCTACTCCTAAATCGACGGAGCATCTTTGGAGTCAATGAGAAGACGACAATAATGCGAATTTTTATTATGCTCCGCATCGTAAGGCAGCGGTATTGAGGGGGAATGGTTCTTCATGACGAGCGACATAACGAGCACCCGAACGCCGTAACCACTCAGCCACGGCGGCGGCTGACAGTCATTTCAGGCAAGCACTCATCTTGCATATAATTTGTTCGAATCTTTCGTGCTTTCGATACGACGCCACGCAGACATGAGCGCTATAAGCAATCCTCATGCACCAAGGTAAGTTGCAAGCAAACAATATATTGCCAAGAAAAAAACGACTAATCTTGGGATGATTTTCCGGCTATGGGGGGATGACATTAATTAATCTCAGTAACCGCAGCTGTGGCCTCGATATTTGAACATCCGCTTCGTATGCGGGAAATCTGGGGTTTGGTCCCCAGAGCAGCCGGGCATCCACCGATGAAACAAAGGATCACTTGCGTTCGTCTGGCCACGTGCTCGGCTTTACTGGGACGGATTGATTGAAAAATAGGTCTCTTTCCTCAGATAGTGTAGAAATATTTACGCTTTCCCGTGGCTCACTTTGACCAAGCCACCTTGAGCCATAAAAAATCATCATCATCATCGTCATCATCATCATCATGATTAATCATCAGTTTCTTCACGACTGCACTGTCAGTACAGCTGCCGTCGCAAATTTATTCCTTGTACTCTGAACCAGAAAATCTTTGCATGAATGAAAGAATATATTGTTTTTTCGTGCACCAGCTCTAATGACTTAAAAAAATTTATTCGCCGAACAGTGGGCTCATTTCTTGCATCAGTGGTGAGGCCGTTACGTTCTTTTATGGCTACGATACTACACATATGCTGTCACTTGCTGGGGCGCACATAATTATTTTATTGGTAGTGAACTCGAGAAACAGTAATCGCATTAATTGAGGCGAACATCGGAGTATACGGATCCTACAATCTACGGCGCTGATACCGACTGGCAAAATTATGAGACCCGGCGAAAGTGTCTCATACATATTTAGCTTCGAAATTGTTCAATATATCCGTCATTCTCCGAAGTTTTGGGTTCATTACGCTCATATTACATCGCCCGGCGACGCTCTCTGTGGTGTTCTTTCTAAATATCGAAGCAGCATGGTTCGCTACGCGAAATATGAATCTGAGGTGGAACACGTGCAAGGTGGCGTCGACGAAAAAGGGCTCCCCTGAAAACTGGGCACGTGCCATATTTTAATAGGAAGAAGAAGAAGAAGAAGAGCCGTTCGGCGCGGTCCCGCTGGCGTAAAGCATCCCAGCTATATTCCGCCAAGCAGCCTTCAGGACCTCGAAGTGGCAGTCCATCCACTGAAATGGGTGAGCGTGGGGTTTCATAGAGCACGGACAATTACGAGCATAGACCACTACTCTACCCTTAGTGATATTAGGCTACTTTTCCTTCGCCTTACATTTTGTGGCAGTGGTCATTTTTGTCTTCTTTATTCCTCCCAGCATATCAAAAACTCACGCTTCTTTCTCTGATCCACCTTGCTCTTTTCGTGTCTTTCAGCGCTGAAGCGGTCATTTCGGTTTCCTTAACTCGTAGAGCTATCCTCAAACTAATCTCGAACCATTCCTGTAGTTAGTCCTTCAACCACAACGATGGCTGGTGGGAAGATAGTAGTATTCTGTAATTCCTTCTTAAAGGGTTGCTGATAAGCTGCTACACATCTATTGAGACTTCATGCCAAATGGACTCCAGCTCGTTCATACTCTCCTTAGTTTCATCGGCTAGGTCTTGGTATCTGCGCTCACTGCGTGGCCGTGATAGGTATAATCTATTACGGCTCTTGCAAAATCTCAACGACCGTCGTAATTAGTTGGTCCATTCTCGGTCTGAGCATTTTTTCTATTGTATTATTTTTTACTGCCAACATTAATTTTAGTGCTTTATGGGCTTAACCATACTGCGAAAGTCATTCTCAGTTACCACGCAAGGTATTATGCTCAGCAAATCCGAAATTACTAAAGCCTTCCCTGTTGACTTTAATCCTAATAATTCCCTTTCGAACTCAAACTGCTTTTGTAAATGTGTGGTGATGAATATTGAAATTAGGGGTGCTTTTTTTAGACACACTTTCTGGTTGGTATTTGATCGTGTTGGAATTCATATAAGCTTCTCGCTGTGCAGTACTTTTAAGTATTTTCTAGCATCTTTATACAGTGTCTTAAACACCCAACAAAACAATCTCTAAACGAAGAACAGAAGTGCTCTAGCTTTCAAAAATGCAAGGCTGTGCTGAAATCTGGAGCAACAGGAAAGAACTGTTGCACCCTTGCATCAACGTACTGCCGCAGATCGATTTCACTGAAGTTTTCGTAAACATTGCTTACGACCTGAGTTGCTTTTTACATATTTGAGGTATTATTAAAATGGAGGAGAGGAAATCTTGTACTGCGGGAAACGACAGCCAAGATAACAGCGACAGCTCTGATGCATCACTCAACCTCGCGAGAGGTTTTTTTTTATTATTCAATTCTTTTTTTGGTCTATAGTAGACACGGTGCGCCAAACTTGGAACAGAGTCCCAGTGTTCGCACGGTGCACTCTGCGCGGGACAACATTGTTTCTTTGCAAGAGACCGAGCTCTCAAGGAGTAGCCAGGTCGATTTTTGAATTTTTGAAATTAACATACTCTACCCTTCTCAAAGCTTTTGTAAGATCATTGCGTTTCAACATGTTAGAAACTAGGACATCAGCTCTTGTTCTAAACTTAAAAGTCTGGACTGTTTCTCGCTTACACGTTAATTACCATAAAGACAACAACGCAAACTTAGACTTGCAATAGGACGAAGAACACGAGGGACGTAGATGTCGACCTTCGCTTCATATTGCTTCGTAACCAACTAGCCCGCCAAAACATCGTGAGCTTAAATATATTTCGCGCAAAGGAGTATTTACTCTTCACGTGCGTAATTTAGGATGTTTACGGAAGTGTATATTGTAAACAGAAAATTACTAGCGTTCTTTGCAGCTAGCTTCATCGCGGGTACGAACAATAGGACTTTACTTTCCATGTCAAACCTTGCAAATATTTAAAAGTTCACCTGCGTCCTTCTCACTGTCTAAGTTATATCATTCCGACTCATTTAAAATAGTGTCGATATTATTTTTGAAGGCTGTGTTTTTATGCCTTCCCAGCCTTTAGTACCCCAGGAGAAATTTCTCAAGAACACCAGTGGAATGCGCCAGCAATTTTTGAGTGACTCACAACAACGCAAGGGGCCTGAGCATTTTTTCGTTCACATTTCAGATAAAAGTCGCAAGTAAAACTATTTTTTCTTTGGATCGTAGTAGCTGATGTGTCGCTATCGGTCATCTTCCCTTCTATTCTTAAGCTGCAAAGGCGAAATTTTACCACTCGTGAGAAGAAAGTATTTTATGAATGAGGGCAGAGGTTCCTCATGAATGACCCTGCGCCCGCATGCAGTAGGTTCGGCAATCGATCCCGAGGGCTGCCTGGTACTTATCGCCGAGAAAATGTGTACAAATATTCCCCTGGCCTGATGGTCGGCTTATACGGGCTGATTGCTTGGAAATTGGTCCACGACGTCTTCTTCTGTAACAATAGCTTGTGCAATGGCGCTGATTGGCTAACGCTGGCCTTGCGCCCTGAAAATCGATCATCACCATCGCATTTTATGAGCCATTGGGTAACAATTTGCCGAAAGCACTAAAAATAGCACTTTAAAAGAATATAATAATTTTTTCCGGTGGTGATAGTTACTTGTTCGTGAGGCATAGAAGAATGTTTGTGGGAACTTCAGAAAAATGTTATCGTATCTTTCAGAGGTCACAGAACGTGAGGGAGACTCACGTGAGGAAGACAGTAAGTCAGGCTGCTTTCAGAGCCTTCTCACTTCCTATGCCGAGTTCACCGTTGACGCTTTGGCTTTAGGGGCCAATTAGAAAACACAGTGGCATTCTAGAGACCACCCGGAATGAAATATGAAAAGAAGCAGTGCATGAATTGCAGGATATTAATTCGGATAACCCCGACGAGGACCCAGCATACGACACTCCAGCTCACGATTCACGGTACACGGTACACTGGTACACGGCACACCATGCACAGCGGGGCCGCCGGAAGCATTCGTACACGCCACTAAATGCACCTCGCAACTTCCTGGAGGCGCGCGTGACGTCATCGCAGTTTCCGGTGCTCGTGGCACAGCGCGTGACCGCCGCCTGCGCGGCGATACTTAGTCCCGTGATGCTCCACGCAAAAAGGTTACGGACCTCCTTGGCCATTACAAGCCAAGTAAACACATGAAATCACGTAATACCGTTGTATACTTAGCTGCACTTAATTAATATAATTATTTGTCTCACTAATTACATTGTCCCCGCACTCATTTTACTCATTAGCTCAGCACTAAGCCCAACTGTCAAAGACACACACTTACAGCTGAATAAATTTCTTCCACTTAATTACTCGAATTAGTATCTCACTAATTAGCTCGACTATCGTCCACTACACACAATAATTATGGCATCACTAAACCAGAAATTCGCTGACACACGCACTAATCGCTAATTCACTTTAATCCTGCTAATTATTCATTAGCATTTCACTAATTACGACGTATACAGCGCACTGTAGTGATAAGTGCTGCAGTAAGCTTCAATTAGGGAAGATCATGCGCACATCACCGCTATTCTAGCTCAACAAAGTCAACCTGCCTACTCTGTAGCGAGGTTTCGCGACACATTGGCGGGCAGAGGTTCAAGTCACAGCAGACATCGACGGAATAACGCCAAGTTTTTCGGAGAAAAGGAGCCTTAAAACTATTGCTTGAAAAGTAAATCAATGCTAGATGTAATACACTTTGAGAAAGTGCTTTGGCAGTTAAATGTACTCAATTTATATGGCAATGCCTTAAAGCTTAAAAAAATTTAGCACAAGGTGGCAGGGCTAAAGAGCGTAGTGTTTTTTTTCAGTAGCTGGACGAGCGCCTAATTTACTTTTTCATTGCAGTGGCAACCGAAGTCGAGTAAGTAGAAAAATGACGTTGGTTTTGTACGCCGTAATAGAGGTGCAGTTTGTCTGTTCTCTCTCGTTCTGACCCGTGCGATTATTTTCAGTGTCCACCGCTGCCAATCAACGTCGAAACAAACCACGTGTAATTTGGTTGAAATGTCAGATAATGCAATAAAACTTGTGCAGCCGTCACCTAGGCGAAGTTCTATACATTGTTTCGAAAAATTTTACGCAGTTTACAACTAAGCATTGACGTTATTATTACGCCAGAGTTTTGAACTGAGTTCTTGTCACTTCAGCGGGCTTCGGCTACAGTTTTAATAGAGAGAACGTCGTTCATTGTTTTTTATCACAATGCAAGTCGCTACAAGTGTTCCTTTCGCAGGGAAGGCTGGTTGCTCTGGTGGTGCTGGCTGGTGGGCTGCGTCTTTGTCGCTTTGGGCTTCCTTATCTGCCTGATGCTTGTCATTGGCCTACTGTGGCTGGGTGAGGAAGCACTCCGTTCTCCTCATTTCTCGGGTATACAGTGTATCGTTCAAAAAGTCACTCAGGCAAATCTTCACTTCTGATGTTGTTCTTAGGCACTACACAGATTTATGAGAATGAAGATCAAAGGTTGAAAATTTGCTTCGGGGATTTTTTGAAGTTCGAGGATTCAATAAGGTTTAACGCTTTTTAACTTCTTGGTTGATGCGTCTCGGTATACCTTTCTGAATATACGAACAAAAGAGAAAGTGAAAAATCGGTTGCCATAAACGACCCGGCGATCGACGTCGAAACTCTGATTATTATCATAATTCGGTGGAGTCTAGATTGTCATGTTACCACAGCTCCCATTTTCTTCACCTGAGGTGCCCACGTTTTATTTGTATATTTTTACTTAGACAAAGAAGAAACTCCCAGGACGTCTATTGAGGCTACATACAAGCCCGTGGCTGCACTAACGCCGCCCATCGCCACCAGCGCCACCTCGGAATTAACCACAACGACCGCGGCGACCACCACAACTGTCCCGACCACCACGACGACCACCAGCAGCACCACCGTAACGACAACCACGAGCACCACCACAACGACGACCACGAAGAGCACATCGACGACCACAACCACAGCGCCTCCTAGGAGTGAGTTCTTCTAGAGCTGGAGTGTATGAATACTAGCTCATCTCTCAATCCTGCTCTTTTTCCTCAAAGCTTTGAGCCAAGAGTTCTCACTGTTTTAATCCTTTTGAAATCGTTCTGTATCTGTGTATAACACATACAGCGCATGAATTTTCTGGATGCAACGTGCTGTGTATAGCTCATATGAATGTCGTCACAACACTGGCGCTCTCTCATTACGTTGTGTCAGCCTTAAAGCGACCTGTGACAAAGAAATGTGGTTACACCCTTAACACGATTACGCGTATCTGGGAGTAAAAACGGAGTCAGCTGTTCTTTAGCACACTCCCTTTCACAAAAGGGTGTACGCCAGAGGATAGCTTACTCCATTTTTACTCATTTCTGTGTAGAGTTTAGGAACACACGTAAATAATGAGTGTTTTGGCACGAATCCTAACTAAGGAGCTTCCAGTGAGCGGCTTCGAACTTGGAAGGTTGAATTAGTATTGCTTTTAAGTGCACACTTAGAGAAGAAATGCCCTTAAATCAAGAGTTCCAAATATGACGCGGTAGAAAAGTCGAGAATGGGCTCTGCTTTTTAAACGACCTAATCTAGTTTCAGTTTGCCTGTAGGGGAACCAACAAATGCACAATTAGAATGCCGCCAGTCAGTGTACTGAAACGTTTCCCGGATACAGCAGGAAAGTGAACGAAGTTGTTTTTGAAGCGAAAAGCTTCACTACGGTAGGTAAAGCAGCCGCTGCGTAGGCCGAAGAATGGCCTTGAACGCTTGAACGACCTTCAGCCCAACCTCGTTAGCC
This sequence comes from Amblyomma americanum, assembly GCF_052857255.1. NCBI lineage: Eukaryota > Metazoa > Arthropoda > Arachnida > Ixodida > Ixodidae > Amblyomma > Amblyomma americanum. The sequence goes on along the minus strand of NC_135504.1, from coordinate 31,476,900 downwards.
GTGTATGACCGTATGTGGTACACCTATGGCGTCGAACCTGACCTTGACCGCTGACCTTGACCTGATCTTGACATGATCTTTAGTTGACCTTTAACCTTTGACATTGGGTGACCTTTGGGTTTCCCTTCGACCTTAAGAACATTCGATGGGGTGATGTGAAGCCACGTGATGACATTCGATGAGGGTGTCGTAAGACCATGTCATACGACGTCATAGCCACGTGGTTGTGTGGGCCTATATAGAACGGCTGTTGCGAGCGTCTAGCGGAGCCGCCATGGGGGAGCCTCAGACGCTTATCAAGGGTATTTGCTTTGCGATGAATTCTAGGGTTAGTCAAATTAAGCCACTGCCAATTTTTTCTTTGCCGCTTAAGTCTGTGGTTATTAGGATTGAATGAGGGTATGCCAAAGAGGCGCCCCGCTATAACAGAGTGTCTATGGCATTACATTGCTGAGCATGAATTTTGTAGCGATAGCTACATTACGGAAGCATTTAGATCCTTCAGCGTGGCGGCGCCGCCACGCTGTCACGTGGTTGGTCACGTAGTGCGGAGAGCAGGTGCCGGCGGAGCGGCGCCGTGGCTGATCACGCGGTTGTCACGTGACCAAGTTCCACTCGGCCAGCTGTAGCTATCGCGTCACTCCAGGTTTAACAAGAGCTAAACCACCGCCAATTTTTCTGGCTTCGTAGTGGCCCGGGGTCAGCAGCTTTCAATGAAATATACCAATTGCCAAACCCCTGTAAGGGATACGAAAGTTGTGTACAATGATAGTGGTGTAAAAGTTTCTCCAATTTCACACTTTCAAGTCTTTTCGGCGCAATTTGAGCTGAATGAATGTTATTATGGGACATCGGTTCGCGCGAGTCCGAGAAAAACCAAACTTGAGAGGAATTATCCACGCAGTGTTGAAATAGCAGTCACACTCTCTCTTTTTTTACTCTATCTCTGCAGCCGTTAGTTTAAGAAAGGCAAGGTGATAGAATAATCACCTAACTTACAAAAATTCAACGCGGCGGCGGAATCTGGCCGCCAAGTGAATAAAAAGAATATTACGATCATAACTTAATCGCAGATTGTCAACTTAATATGCCGTAACTGAGCCTCCCCCTTCTCCCCTTCCTAAAGAAAAGCTCACGGATCGTTAAATGAGGACGTAACGCATGTAGAGTCCTTGTCAAAAAGCCCAAGGGGTCAGCTTCAGAATGCAGCAGCGCGGCTGCTTTTGCATGCTCAGGAACCCAGATCTTACGAAGGCAGAAGGAACTTGCGTCTTCAAACCTGCCAAGCTTAGGACTGTCAAACTTGCCAAAGAGCTCCGCTGCTCGACTTGAAAGTAAACCCTTTGCGCTGTATTTTTTTCACAAAAACTGTACGTGTTTGCTACTCTAGAAATTACGCTTCTGACCAGGGCCCCACGGTCGAGCACAGGAACATTCCGATGTGTAATGAACGCTTCCTGGCAACGCAGCATGCAGCTGGTGCTGCCACCGGCGTCCCTCCCCCTGCTTTGTGCTTCCCGCTGCCCTCTCCTGAGTGTATTTGTTCTTCCGTTTCCTTACCGAACAGGAATTCTCAGTGACTACTCTTCCTCAATGAGAGGTGTGCGTTCTTTTAACACCAATGACAACCTCTCCTTTTGCCTTTGGCACTGGCCACCACGCGCTTCGACCAAGAGCACTGAGACGCTGGCTTCTCGGCAATCACAAAACTAGCGGTATAGGTAGGCTTAGCTTCCTTCAAGGGCAGCAAATAGCTGAAGCAAGAATATGGTAACCAATGATGTTATGCTGATGCCGACGTGCTTGATTTTCTATCTGCTTGGATGAGTTGACGCGATAAGCGTGGTAGCTCGTTCAGCAGCGCGGGCAATCCCTACGTTAGGATGGTGGCGCCTGAGTAGCAGTATTAGCAGTAGTGCCTGGCATCCTATGTTGGGGATTTTTCTTGTGGATAGTCGGCTGCCATGAAGTGGAATTTCCCGTCAAGTGCATGCCAATTTTGCTTTGGTCAGCGTCGGACTGTCTTGCTCGGTGTCCACAATAAGTGAAAGATATTCGAACGGGGCTTCATGAAACACAGTATCCAGTCGGTGTTGTGGCATAGTGTTAAACAGGTGTCAGCTTCAAATCAAGAGAATTGAACTGTAACTAAAGAACACCGCATGCGTACACAGAGTTATGTGACGTTCCTTGTGTGTGCTACGAGGGTCCGCCTTCGACGGCGCGGCATAGACGGAGCCCCCAGTGGCGGCAAAAGCACTCAAGGGAAAGCAATTCAGCTGGAAGAGAGGAGATCGGCGACAGCCGGTCTCGTTTTGGAAGCAGCCAGCACACATGTTTCTACTGTATATGGCTGCAAGCAACTTGAGTGGGATTGCTTTCGGGCCTGCCGCCATGGACCGCACGGAGAAGACCCAGGTGACGGCTGCGTCCAATTACGGAGCCATACTCGTTGAGGGTGAACGACCAAAACGAAGGGGTTTAAGCACAACCGGACCCCCTTTCCATAGTGTCGGCACGTGTCGAACACCGCCGCCGCGGGGAGACGGGCGTTATCTTCCCCAATTGCCGTGACCGTGCCGGGGACAAAGGGCCTCGTTTCGGCGAGCCTCGCCCCGTGACAAGACGGCGGGCATCATCACCAACACTCTTGAGCACATCCTAGGACAAGGGACCACTTTCCCGGCCTTTTAGTGACCTCGCGTTCCGGCCTTGAGTGGCGAGTGTCATTTGATGGAGAACGGAGGTCGGTGACCCGCGGGAACCGTCAGCGGGCCAGAGACCGTCTACCACAGCCGACGCTACCTCGACGACAACCTTCTTTCCCTCGGACTCAACACGTGACGGGGGCGAGACCATAAGTGCGGTGGTGTGTTTGTGCGCCCAAGTGAAAGCCCTAGGCCCCTCCCACTCTGGCGTGGGCGTCCTCAACCGAGGGAATGTGGGGAATGAGGATATAAAAATCGACAAGGAGTACGGTAGAAAGAACGGTCAGGACGACATCGTTCGCCAAGGGGGCCTTCAGCGCCGAAGCCCGACGGCGTGTAGCTTCTGCCAGCAGCCGTTCGAGCTCAACTCCGGAGCCCCTCTATCGTCCCCATGAAGTCGTCGGCACGTAAGCTCGGACACCCCAGCCTGTGATGTATAATCATAATCATGTATAATTATTGAATATACCTGTTTGTTTAAACTGAGCCATACGGTGTCTCTTTGCCTCTCCGTCCCGTGTGGACCTGCGCATTATGGGGGGTCGTCACACTGGTGTCAGAAGTGGGGTCTCAAAAGCAAATGTCCTCTGAATGCTGCGACATTCATGACTTCAAAATTGTAATCAAAAGGGAATCATGGGACTGATAGTGTGACTTTTACCCCCATTTGGGAGGCTTGAGGCACCGGAGGGCTTGAGCGAAAAAAAAAATGTCTGTATCTGAGGGAGCTCCCACTCCACAGCCGTCGCTCGGAGCAAGCATGCTGGCATTAGGAAGCGTCATTCCGACGTTTACGGGAGATAAGACAGGGGTTCCAATCTGCGATTTCTTTTCCATGCTAGAAGAGATTGGGAAAATGGGGGATGGTCCTATGCTCAAATGCTGGGAATGGCGAGGTGTAAGATGGCAGGAGCTGCTCATGACTTTGCATGGCGAGACGAAAAAGTAAAATCCACAAAATCATTTGCGGAATGTAAGAAGCTCGCGTTTGAGCATTTCGACACTGAACCACGTCACGTGCGGGTACAGAGGTTCCGTGACGCCGGAAAGATGGTAGGGGAGGACGTGCGAACGTTTGCGTCGCGGCTTCAGCGCCTAGCACGCGATACGTTAAGCAGGGAGGAGGAAGGAGACGAGCTAAAGAAGAAATACGCAGATGATCTACTTAAAGAGGAAATGACAGCTTTGTTCGTGGCTGGTCTGCAAGACCCCGTGCGCCGGTTCGTGCTCTCGCGCAAGCCGAGCAATTTCGACCAAGCCGTGGCGGCCGCATTGGATGAGGAACGAAATGAGGCGTTAACGACAGCCGCAGCGAGAGTACGCGTCATACAGATAGCGGTGCTCAACCCTGAGGTTGCTCTCTTGACAGAGCGGTTAGATCGCTTAGAACAGCTGCTATCTCAGCAGGTGGAACGCCAGGTTGAAGCGCGCGCTCAACAGCGCCCATTCGCTGGAAACCGGAGACCGCCACAAAGCTACAGGCGCGGTATGCGAGATTTTGAAGAAATCGTATGCTTCGGTTGCCAGGGTCGCGGACACATCGCCAGGTTCTGCCAAAACGTGCGCCCTGGGGAGCCACCAAGAGAAGCAGGCGAGACACGCCCTAAGCAAGCCTACAGCGGGGCTCCAGATACCGAGACAAAAAACTAGATAGTCCTCCCCATCCTGAGGAGCGTGGGGAGGGAGCAGTGGACGATGAGGTGGTGGTGGTTTGTGTGGCCGACGAGGCATGCCCTGTTGTGCGTTGCAAGTTAAATGGTTGTTGCATGGAATTGTTGATAGATACGGGGTCAAATGTGACATTGCTTAAGGAGAGCAGTTTTAACACGCTTCGAAGGAAGGGGGACCGCGAGGTGTTGGAAGCGTCTGGTGGTATGGCAACCAAATTTGTAGGCATAACGGGAGATCCTCTTGGCATAAGTGGACTCTACCGGTTACACTTCTCTCTCGGCGGAATTGTATTGGAGCACCCCTGCTACGTATGCCCGGACACGGTGTCTCTGCCAAACGGAGTGTCGGGTATATTAGGGCAGGATTTTTTGAGAAAAGGGAAGGTAGTAGTCTCATTCTCTGAGGAAGAGGTTAATGCGGGCGGATCAAAAGTTCCGTTTTTGAACAGGAGAGGGGCTGAGATTCGCATTACGGATATTGACACCCGTCAAACAGTGGGATCATTGGAGAAGGTATATTCGCGGGTTGCCGTCAGGCTGGTCGATGAGGCGGTCGTCCTTCCTTGGTCGGAGCACATTTTGTACGCGTGTGTGCCTTCAGATGTAGAGAGCGGTGCCGTGGGAGTGCTTGAGCCGGTCGACTCTCTCAGCAATGGCCTGAAGGCAGCCGCGTGCCCCGTGACAGTTAATGACGCCCACAGAGTGCCCCTACGGGTGGTTAACTGTAGCCAACAGCCACTGAGCCTTCCCAAGAACAAAACATTAGCTTTCTTCACCTCTGCGATAGAGAAACGTGAGCCCACCGATACGGTACTCGCAACTGTAGAGCATGCTAGTCCTTCGGCTGCTCCAAAGGCGTCGTTCGATCTTTCTCACGTAAAATCCAGAGAGAGGGAGGCTCTGGCTGGTTTGCTGAACGACTACTCGGAGGTATTCGCCGCATCCAACCTCGATTCGGGCTGCTGTGGCGTTATAAAGCACAGGATAGAAACCGGCACTTCATCGCCCGTTTACCAGCGTGCGTACAGGATTCCTTACTCCCAAAGTGAGGAGATGGAGTGGCAGGTGCAGGACCTGATTGATCGCGGCATTGTCGAACACTCAGTCACCCTGGGGAGCACCAGCACTATTGGTAGAAAAGCCAGATGGCTCGTATCGATTGGTAGTGGACTACCGCAAACTAAATGCCGTAACTCGCATCGATCCATACCCCATCCCCAATATACAGGAGACGCTTTCTCAGCTGGGCTCTGCCAGGTACTTCACGGTAGTGGACATGGCGGCGGGATTCTGGCAGATAGCAATGGATCCGGCAGATGCCGAGAAAACGGCATTCAACACGCCCTCAGGGCACAATGAATGGAAAAGAATGCCGATGGGTCTGGCGAACAGCCCTGCTGTCTGGCAGAGAACCGCTGATGTTATCCTGGCAGGTCTTCTGGGGAGGCTGTGCTTCGTGTATATGGATGACATAATCATATACAGTGACAGTTTTGAGAACCATTTGCGCGATATTGAGCAGGTTTTGGTGCGACTGAGAGGAGCGGGTCTCAAGCTGAAGCCCTCTAAATGCCAATTCCTCAAAAACGAGGTGAAATACCTCGGGCACGTTGTTTCAGCTGACGGCGTGCGACCGGACGCTGAGAAACTAAGGTGTGTCTCGGATTTTCCATCCCCGACTAGCGTCCGCCAGGTCCGGCAGTTTCTCGGCCTGATCGGTTACTACCGAAGGCACATAGAGGAGTTCGCCAAGCTCGCTAAGCCGCTCACCGCCTTAACAGCCAAAAATGTCGCCTTTCGCTGGGACGAAAACGCGGAGGATGCTTTTGGGGCCCTGAAAAGGAAGCTAATGAGTGCACCGCTGTTGCGCCACCCGGATTTTAATTTGCCCTTCGTTATGGCCACAGATGCGTCAAAGTTCGCAGTTGGTGCCGTGCTATCTCAGGTTATCGAGGGCAAAGAACATCCCGTTGCTTTTGCTAGCCGACAGCTGAGCCCCACAGAGCAAAAGTACGGAGCTACGGAAAGGGAGTGCCTCGCCGTTGTCTGTGCAGTAAAGCACTTCAGATGCTACCTTTACGGCCGCGAATTCAAGCTTGTCACAGACTGCCATCCTCTGAAATGGGTGATGAGTGTCAGGGACACTAGCTCGCGACTCGCTAGATGAAATCTACACCTGCCGGAATACTGCTTTGAAGTTGAGCACAAGTCAGGAAAGACACATCTGAATGCTGATGCACTCAGCCGCACAGCTGCCGTGGTAGCTATAGATGAGTTTGTCCCCGTAGTCGACCCCGCCGAATTACGCACAGAGCAGTGCAAAGATCCTGACCTGAAGCGAATAATCGAAAACTGAGAGGGCGCACCGTCTCACCCCGAACAGCTAGGTTTTTTCATTGGCAAAGACGGCACCCTGTGTCGGCGCACGAGGCCAACCAGGAAAGGGAGACCAGAGAAAACCGCTTGGAAGAGAGTCGTCATACCTCGGTCGTGGACAGAGAGGGTTCTTCGCGCGTTTCACGATGCGCCATGCGCCGGTCATTTTGGCGTAGCGAAGACACGCAGGCGTGTGGAGCGTTTGTACTTTTGGAGTGGCATGCGACAGGATGTTAGAGACTACTGTGCGAAGTGTCATTCCTGTCTCGAAAGAAAAACACCCAAGGGATGAAGACCAGCTCCAATTCAGCCGTTCCCTGAGGTTTCGGCTCCCTTCGAGCGGACAGGTATGGACATAATGGGCCCATTGCCCACGACCACTTCCGGAAACAGGTACATTTTAGTATTTGTCGATCACCTTTCAAAATACGCAGAAGCGGTAGCACTCTCAGATCAGAAGGCAGACACGGTTGCAAGAGCATTTGTCGAACAGATCGTGCTCCGACATGGACCCCCGAGGCAACTCTTGACAGATCGGGGAACGAAATTCGTGTCGCAGCTAATGAGGAGAATTTGCGAGCTGCTTAAGATCGCTAAGAAGCAGACAACACCGTACCATCCAGCTTGCAACGGCGCGGTGTATTGACTGAACCAAACCGTGGCCGGGTTCCTGTCGCATTTTGTTTCGCGCGACCAGCGGGACTGGGTCTTGTGGCTCCCGTATGCAATGTTTGCCTACAATTCCGCAGCACACGAGAGCACGGGCGAATCGCCATTCTTTCTTCTCTACGGCCGAGACCCGGACCAGCCTAGTGATGTGCCAGAGGCCCCCGTCGTGTCCCATACGCTTCACTGGACGACTATAAGGTTGAGCTAGAATCGCGCTTGCAAGTGGCGAGGGACATCGCAAAGGAGGCCTTAAAGAAAGCGGCGAAGCGCAGGAAGGAGGTGCACGATCGCAGTGCTAGAGACGCGCCGTTTGATGTGGGGGAGAGCGTGTACATTGAAAACTGCCAAAGGCAGATTGGGCTAGCTCGTAAGTTCCAGACGAAGTGGAGAAGACCGTGCGAGGTTGTCGAGAAGCTTTCTCCGGTAAACTTCAGAGTCCGAGACGTGAACCGGCGCTTGATAAGGATACACGCAAATCGCCTCAAGTCGGCACCGGTTCAGTATTCACGAAATTAGGAAAGGGAAAGCGCGGATTTTGATGGGGACAGAAGTGAAGCGGAGCGCGCAGATAGTTCGCAAGAAACGCCTTCTCCTTCATTTGTTCGGCAGGCGCCATAGGTGACGGCCGGAATGCCACCGGATTTACTTCATGCATTGCTAGAAGAAGAAGAAGCGCGCGAGGTTGCCGCGCAGATAACGCCAGGAGAGGCTCCTGCCACGAGCCCTCGCGAGTCTCAAAGCAGACAAAGGGTCACAGACTTACTCGGTATGACTCATGAAGGCCGATATCCGCTGCGAAATCGGAAAGCTAAGTCGGACTAATGGCGTAAACAGAGCGGAGTTGGGAACTGGTTAGAATTGTGTAATGCCGCAGCTCATAACATTGCTATGTGCTTATGTGTTAAGATATCGGAGTTGGTAGTTAAACCTTTCTGTCATTAAGTAACACCTTCACAGGAGAGCATGTGGAGCGCATGCAGAACCTGCCCTACTTCCTTTCGTTATCTATATTTTTGTCTGTGCCGTGATCGTGCTAGAAGTGGGAGCTCCTTTGTAACTGTGGTAAATTTATTTCGTCCAGTTTGGACTAGAAAGGAGAGACTTGGATGCTGAGTTTCATGTTTATCTGTAAAAGAAGATCAGTGCTGCCCCTGGAGACGCCATTTATGACAGCTGAGGCATATGGTGTTGTGCAGGGGTGTTGGGTGCAGCGAAAAGTGTTTAGTCGGACGCACTGTGCGAGGCGATTCAGAAAGCGAAGGGGAGCTGCATGGACTCAAATGTTCGGAGAACATTCTTCTGGAGGGTGAGCGAGTGTGACGTTCCGTGTGTGTGCTACGAGGATCCGCGTTCGACGGCGCGGTGTAGACGGAGCCCCCAGTGGCGGCAGAAGAACTCAAGGGAACGCAATTCAGCTGGAAGAGAGGAGATCGGCGACAGCCGGTCTCGTTTTGGAAGCAGCCAGCACACATGTTTCTACTGTATATGGCTGCAAGCAACTTGAGTGGGATTGCTTTCGGGCCTGCCGCCATGGACCGCACGGAGAAGTCCCAGGTGACAGCTGCGTCCAATTACCGAGCCATACTCGTTGAGAGTGAACGACCAAAACGAAGGGGTTTAAGCACAACCGGACCCCCTTTCCATAGTGTCGGCACGTGTCGAACGCCGCCGCCGCGGGGAGACGGGCGTTATCTTCCCCAATTGCCGTGACCGTGCCGGGGACAAAGGGCCTCGTTTCGGCGGGCCTGGCCCCGTGACAAGACGGCGGGCATCATCACCAACACTCCCGAGCACATCCTAGGACAAGGGACCACTTTCCCGGCCTTTTAGTGACGTCGCGTTCCGGCCTTGATAGGCGAGTGTCATTTGATGGAGAACGGAGGTCGGTGACCCGCGGGAACCGTCAGCGGGCCAGAGACCGTCTACCACAGCCGACGCTACCTCGACGACAACCTTCTTTTCCTCGGACTCAACACGTGACGGTGGCGAGACCATAAGTGCGGTGGTGTGTTTGTGCGCCCAAGTGAAAGCCTTAGGCCCCTCCCACTCCGGCGTTGGCGTTCTCAACCTAGGGAATGTGGGGAATAAGAAGGATATAAAAACCGACAAGGAGTACGGAAGAAAGGACGCTCAGGACGACATCGTTCGCCAAGGGGGCCTTTAGCGCCGAAGCCCGACGGCGTGCAGCTTCTGCCAGGAACCGTTCGAGCTCAACTCCGGAGCCCCTCCATCGTCCCCATGAAGTCGTCGGCACGTAAGCTCGGACACCCCAGCCTCTGATGTATAATCATAATCATGTATAATTATTGAATATATCTGTTTGTTTAAACTGAGCCATACGGTGTCTCTTTGCCTCTCCGTCCCGTGTGGACCTGCGCATTATGGGGGGTCGTCAGAGTTATAACAGCCGCCTTCAATTTCTTTACTGTAAGTTCGGAGTTTCCGAGGCGTGTTTAAAGAAAAAAGAATATTGCAGATCTCTTTCGCAATTTCTAGGATTTTTTATATGAATTCTTGCAGTTTATTGCTTCCCGCTGTCGAAAGTTACCAGTGCTAGAACGCTAAGACAGTGCCAGAACGCTAAGACAAATAAAAAATCGAAAAATTTTTTATTTGTCTTAGCGTTCTGTCTATAATGGTCTATATACTTTTTGCAGCCTTTTTATAGTCTCTATATACATCCTTTAGAAATTTCTTTCGTCTATAGACAGCCTGAAGAATGCAGTCTATAACAGCCGTAATTTTTTGTCTAAGACTATCAATACACTAATGTTTATAACCACCTTGATTTCATTTTGTCTATAGACGGTCTATAAAACTATAGACTAAAGTCTATGACCGCCTTAATTTGCCTTTGTCTATAGACGGTGTATAGACTAAGGTATATAACCACACTAACTTTCTCTTATGTATAGAGAGTCTACAGACTGTATATAACTGCCTTAATTTCTTTTGGTGTTCAGACTGTCTATGGACTAAAGTCGATATCAGCCATAATTTGTTTACGTCTGTCGACTAAACGGTTTAACAGCATTAATTCCGTTTGTCTATAAACAGTCTATAGAATTTGTATACTAAACTCTATAACAGCCATAATTTCTTTTTGTCTATAAACAGTCTATAAAGTTTGTAGAGTTTGCTTTATTTGTGTTTAACGACCGAAAACGACTCAAGCTATGAGGGACGCCGTAGTGAAGGGCTCCGGAAATTTCGACAACCTGGGGTTCTTTAACGTGCACTGATATCACACAGTACACGGGCCTCTAGAATTTCGCCTCCACCGAAATTCGACCTCCACGGCCGGGATCGAACCAGCGTCTTTCGGGTCAGTGGCCGAGCACCATAACCACTGAGCCACCCTGGCGGGGATAGAAAATGGGCATAGACGAAACTCTATAACAATCACAATTTATTTTCTGCAAACAATATATAAATTGCCTTTTGATTAAGTCTATAACAATTTCAATGTCTTTTGCACAGCATGCCGAGGGGAAGTCGCGTGTGACCACTGCTATGGCCAGAGTCCTCCATCTCCGTCCTGGTTGTGGGAATTAGAAAAATATTGGGTGAGCACAATGCAATGCCCTCCTGTATATTGTTTTTGGAAACCTCGAAAACCTGTTTTTGTAATACCGTCATGTATATTGTGAACACAAAGAATATTTGATGGTAACAGGTAAAGCGAGCAAAGACAGCCATTCCTGATGTAAGGGTGCCGCAAACTGCATTAGATCGAACGAACACTCTCTCCTTTAAAGGAATCGCTCGAGACAATTCCATTCCATCTTTCGGTCGTTGCTGAAAAAGGCACTTAACTCAGAAACGTTTCTCGAGTGGTTCCTGATTTCACTTTAAAGCTTTCTTAAAATAAAGGGTGAAAGATGGGTGCGAGAATTCAAGGATGTGCCCATCTCTCAGAAACAGCATTAGAAGAGTCTTAAAGAGCGCGGTCCTCAGCTCGATTAACTTCTGCCGTTTGTACCTTTGCCTTTGGCATTCATGTGAAAAAATGCTGCGATGGAACCATCACAAAGGTAGTATTTTTTCGTCCCTCCCCATATACCTGCTGCTTCGGAGCCGATGACATGCTGATGTCGCCCATACCAGTTTCCTAAACAGAAGCACACATATAGGATTTTATGCTCAACCTTTTAATTATTATTCGAAAAGCGCGCCACATACTATTCTTTGAAAGACGCGGTGCGCATGCGCAAAGAAGTAATGTCTCGGTTTGGTTTCGCGAATACAATACGGTTGCCCCCTGTAGTCTTGGATACCAAATCGAGCAACGCACAGCAAGAGCGCGAATGGTAAGATAAAAGCGTGAAATGAGTTTCCGTGTCACGTTTTACCCATTTTACCGCGAAACGGCGGAAAATCATTCAGTCTGCAAACAACTGTGTGCTCGGATGTGTCGGTGTGGCCGGTGAAGTGGGCGTGTTTTCTCGTGGGTTACGTTTTCAACGAAATCACACTTAATCGTCCACTCACGGTTAGTCTGCACGATTACGTTTTATTAATTTGGTCTGCTAAATCACTATAAGTAGGGTTGTGTGTGCAGAACTGGTTATCTGCGCAGTGACAAACTTCCTATCCTAGTTTTTAAGCTGTGTTATAAGTAGCAGAAAACCGCCGGTGTGGCAGAGCGGTTATGACGCTCGGCTGCTGGCCCGAAAGACGCGGGTTCGATCCCGGCCACGGCGGTCGAATTTCGATGGAGGCGAAATTCTAGAGGCCCGTGTACTGTGCGATGTCAGTGCACGTTAATGAACCCCAGGTGGTCGAAATTCCCGGAGCCCTTCACTTGGCGTCTCTCATAGCCTAAGTCGCTTTGGGACGTTAAACCCCAATAAACCAAACCAATAAGTAGCAGAAACCTTTGGGCTATGTGCCACTATGTATGTGCCGCTATGTTGTTTTTAACGCGCGGAACTGCAGTCGGTGCGTAACCAGTCATGATAAGCCACTGCTCGCGAGCTGTGTATTGGCTTTTTCATGTTGCAAGGTAGATTCACGGCCAGAAATATCGCTTAGTTCGTGAATGATGGCCTCTATGAAAGTACGCATTACTTAGCGCAATGTGAGCTCGGTTTACTTGGGGCCTCCGGAAACGCACACTCAGGTTCTGAGGTGGATTAAGTTGACTTCCTTAATCTGTTTCATTTCATTTTTATTTCTTTAAAGACCCCCTGTAGGGGGTTTTACATAAGGGGCGGGGTTAATATCAGGGAGTAAAACATTTTTTCATGACGACAGGTGGGATGTAATTTTTTCTAGGAAGGCTGACGGACAGGTGATGGCTGCAATGTTATCGCCTGTCCGGACCGTGGCGTGCTATTCATTGGGAGGTGTGCATTGCTTGCTACGTGTAGACGCTCGCTCTGTGCTCATCGTGGACAGCGACGTTCGACGAATGTTGTTTTGTAACTTTTTAGACTGGAGGTCCCGACGTTCGTAACAGTTGCAGTCAAGCAGCGCTGTAGAAATGCTTACAGTGTGATGTCTGAATAAAAGTCGTTGCCGACGCGAACGGTCAGCGTGTACAGTCGGCAGTAAAAAAGATTAACACTAGTGACGTGCCTCGGAAGCGGTACATAGCATCGCTCTGTGCTGCGGCTACGAACACGCCGATAAAAAAAGCACCAAGTGTGTTCGCAAAGCACGGCGTCCCGCCAGCCGCAGGATGCGATTTTCGCCGCTTCGGTGACGTCATTGTGCTAATCAAACACCGCGAAGAGCCTACGAGCTTCATCCCGTCTCCCATTTCGTTGCACACGTCTGAATTCGTCCAGCCCTGTTATCCAAGCCGGTAGCCACCGCCGCTGGCCTACGTCACTTCATTTTGAAAGCTGTGTAATAATTGTCTCGACAAGACATGGCTTACATTTGGTACCGAAAAGCTCGTTCATGAACCCCGCTCACGCGTGCGCAAAATTCTCCAGCAACATTTGTGCGAGAGCCAGAGCATGCGTTTCTGATCTCGGATTGCTACGTTACCAAAACGGCAATGTAACTCGCCCGTTATTTGCGCAAACGAGTGCAATTCAGCTTACGTCGTGTCATGGTTGCGCCTGTGGTAGACGTTAATTGTTACATTGAAATGTTTCTTTCTTGGAGCGCGTTCTTTTCTTTCGTTGATGTTTTTAGGGGCCTTAGGTTTGTGTACCTGCATGCGAGAACCACCTCTTTACTGCGCTGTTCGGACTGCACGTTAAGAAAAATCTAAGTGACTTAAACACGGTGTTTCATCGTGAAAGTGATGCGCATGTTGTCTCAAGCTCACAACTGATTTTTGGAACTGCGCAACTGCAGCCACTATGTGCTGTTTAGAGCTGTTTGAGTTTTTTTGGATAATACTCCTCATGGATGCGTTGCAAACCGCTTGTTTTTAAGAGCGCGGGATGAACTGTGACAATACTATTCCCTATTTGTGCTTTAAGCTATGGGTGCAAAACTGTGGCGAAGCTTGTGTAAGGAGCGTTGCATTTGTATTTTATTGGAATATCATTCTCAAAAACCGGTGGGAGTAAATGCTGATTTGTGGCACGATTTTTCGAATCCTTCTGTTTCAATGTAAAAGAACTGCCATACAGATTCAGTATTCGCATTAGGTATTCAGTGCGGAGGAGGATTGCTCCAGGGATCATGGGTCTTTGTTACAATGCTTTAGGACAATTATTTAGACTTCAGCATGTGTCTTTGGTCAACTGATGAAATCGGCGTGATGGATCAATGTTTATAGTGTTCGTCTGGTGACCTGAAACACGTAGGTTCGATCCCGGCCTCCGCGGTCGCATTTTCATGGAGGTGGAGTGCTTCTATAGAGACACGCTTACTATGTGATGTCAGTGCACGGTAAAGAAACCTAGGTGGTCGAAATTATACGCAACCTTTCAATATAGCGTCTCTCATAGCCTGAGTCACTTTAGGTCTTTGAACCCTATAAAACCAAACCAAAATTATCAAGGTTATCTTTCCAGAATGGGATAGCCAAGATATGCCTTGCGTTCCAATGCGTGTGTGTCGAGATGGAGTGCAATCTTTCTCAGTTACGCTTTTATTTTTCCTTTGCGCTGTACAGGGCAACATCCCCTGATGACTCACTGCAGACAAAAGCCAGCAAGAACTTTTGCGAGGAAACTAGCTGGGTCGTCACTTTCGATATTTATTCGTATATTGTAGTGGATTCTTATGCTGCATGCATTGCGTATTTTCATAGACTGAGCCGCTTTGGGACGTTAATTCCCTAGTAATCAAACGAAATCGCGTATTCCGAGCTTCGATAGCTTGTAAACAAACTAAATTTCTAAGTATATTGATCGTCATAACGGTTGATAAAACCATGTGGTGACATTTTTCAACGGATGTAGAGTGCCTGTAGACAATGGTCTAGTAAAGGTTTACTAGACACAGGGCTACAGTCTGTCTATAGACATAGGTATATGGCATTGCCAGGCCATAAATATACTGAATATCTACACACAGTCTATAGACCTCTGCCTACTGGAACAGCACATTTTTGTTTATAGACAGTCTATAGACAGAAATATACAGGAAGTGGATGGACACAAGTCTATGGATAGTCTATAGACTGTACATAGATCTGTCAGACTTTCAGTAGATATTTGTCTACAGACAAAAGTCTACTACAAGCGTACGACCATAAGTCTATAGATTGCCAATAGAACAGTGCATAGGATTTGTGTATAGAGTCTATGGATTTCACCCACTAAAGTCTATAGAGTCTGCGGACTGTAAAGAAATTTTTGTACGGGCGTGCCCGTACCTGTTGTCGTCTTGGCTTCACGTTGCCTGAAATTCGCGTTCGGGGTGCGAGAATGTATTCTCTTGTCCATGTCAGCCCGCTTGCGTTCACTATTGCGTCACAATGATTGGCTCTTTTCCGCTGATGCTCAGTCCAAACCAGCCATTGAGTACTGCATTCGTTCCCTGCACGGACTTGCTATTATTGCGTGGTCTAAAATTCTCTTTGTAGCGTTAGCTATACATTACGGTAGCAATTCGAGCCTTCAGCGTGGCGGTGGCGGTGCTGCCACCCTGTGGCTGCGCCGCCACGCTGTTACGTGGTTGGTCACGTGGTGCGGAGCAGCTGCCGGCGGCGCGGCGCCGTGGCTGATCACGTGGTTCGTCACGTGGTTGGTCATGTGACCAGCCACGTAAGGCGGAGCCGCGCCGCCGGCGAAACCAAGCTGCCACAGCTCTGCGCATGCGCCGTGTCAATTGGAACGAAGATGAAGAAGGAACGCCCAGCGAAACGGAGCGGCAAAAGACCGACTTTGCAGCTCAACTGAGCAAGTTTCACTCGGCCAGCTGTAGCTGTCGCGTCACTCTAGGTTTAATCAGAGCTAAACCACCACCAATTTTTTTTTCTTCCACATTACGGCGGGTTGCTGTTCCAACTACTATTCGAGTTCCTCACTCACTGCTGTTGAGTCGACTATGTTTTTCTACTCTGGCTTAGCTTATACGTCCCAATTTCGATATAGAACCAGCGATGGGGTAATGCATAGAAGTATCAGACAGATCTCCCGAGATGGCAGGTATTTTACTGGAAGTTCTCAAATGCACTTGGCTGGCGCTAAATGTGTGATACATGTGAAAGAACCTCAGGTGGACAAATTGTGGCTTTATCTCCTATGTGCCGCGCTTAATCAGCATCATTCAGGCTTGTGAACGTGGAATCATAACCCCCAGAAGGTGCGTTACAGAGAAATCTCTTCTATGCTGCGCTTTATAAGGATTCCCTGCACTCTGAAGGGTGCAGTTTAAATACCGCTATTGTAATACGATAACTAAAAAAAAAACCAATGTGACCAAGAGAACGTGTTTGTATCATTTCCTCTCGGTTCCTTCTTTACATTTTCGTCGTGGCCTTATCCGCAGTGCATTAATAGAATTACTCATTTCATTTATGCTTCTAAACATTTGCATACCACCGTTGTGATCTCCGCAGGCTCCCCTGCCGTACCTGCCTACACCCTGCTGTGCACAGTCTCCAACGTGTTCGGCAGCGCAAGTGTAGTCCCGACGGATGGCCTATGTGACCTGCTCTTCTACGATTCCCTATCGCGCAATGGCCAGAACAAGCTGGGCCATGGATACAACTCCGGGCTGAGGTTTTTCATCAGCTTGTCGACCGTGCTGAGGGCCACTGGAATCGGCGTATCCTTCCACAAAGAGTGAGTGCAGAGCACACGCGTATTGGCACCACCTCTTGAGGTATATGCACGTGTATAGGCCTATCTGGATTTTAAAACACTAACTTCCGGGAGTACGTGGTTGATTTTTAAGCGAATGCACGTCAAGCAGAGGCCGAAACTTGATTAAAAACTCGGAAAAGAAAAAAGAAACGAGGGAAATGATGCCTCTGCGAAATACCTTCAATTTATCCGACTTGGGGCCTTCGAAAGATCCGTTACTGCGAAAACCTTCCGGGCATCTTTTTGTACCTTACCTGCTCTAATGGTTCTCCGACAAACCTGATGCCAGATAATAACGAAACCTTAGTGCACCGTTACTGTGTGTGCAGCGGGTGTAAAATTCTCGGCAGCCTGAAAATGGGGCGTAGGTTTACGCCTGGCGTTGGGAGAAAATTTCGAGGTCGCTAAACAGACCGCCAGGGTCTGTGGACAGCAGCGGGAAAGCATCTCGGAGATGAGCTTTTCCCGGTGCCGTCGCAGATAAGGTAGAACAAGTGATGCGCCGGTCTCCTTAGATGCGCGTTGACGGCTAGGAGCTTCAGTTGGTCTCACAGAACAGTATTCCAACTTTTTTGTCTTTCCCAGTTTCCGGAGCAAAGTTTCGCCTATATGACATATCAACCAATAAGCGCCCGGGAACCGGGTTCGTCTTTCGCTTTCGTAGGAAAAATTATCGTTTCAAATTCTTCGCTGTCGTTACATTATGAATACTCATGCGGTCACTGATTTTGGTAAAATTAACGCCCCATGATCCACAGCCATTTCCCCGTCTGTACTCTTCGTTAGGGTATCTCGGAGAGTTTCAGACAGACATAAAACGTAAATGCAAAGGGGGGGGGGGGGGTCTTACACGTATGACTTCGAAAATAAATTCGAATTCACGCATTATGGCTGTGCCGCCTACAAGGCAAACGTCATTCTCTCTGTATTGATTCATAACGAATTAATGTGTGCAATTATGAGCGTTTATTCGAAACAGTCGGAAATGCGTCAGGTGCAACATCATCTATAGCGTATATTACAACGAGCAAGGGTTTATGACATTGCAGCGCCGGTGCTTCGTAGCCTCAAAAGATGAAACAAATGTTTACAATGACAAACGACAAAAACGCCCAATTTGTATCGAGCCTACGCCACGGCAACGGCATCTATTTGAGAAAAAAATTACTGGGAATGGTTACTACATTCTAATCAGGGAGAAAGCATGGATTTTTGCTAAGTAGAAAACAACAATGAGCGGGAACGTTTAAAGGCGCTTGCACCTCTTCAAATTGGTCCGTAATATTGCAGGCCGCATCTGAGTAGGCCCTCTTTATAACATTGCCATAGATGCCATTTAACCTTACTTTCAGTTCCAACGAAGTTAGAGCACGAGCCTACAGCCGGTCCTTCGAGCCCGCCGTGGTGGACCTTTGGAACCGTGGTGTGTCTCATTTCGGAGTCCTCGACATTTACGGAAACACTGAAGAGCGCGTGATCATTGCGTGCCTCAAATTGCTTCAGGTGAGGAATTGCGCGTGGATGTGTGAAATCGCGTAACCTATTCTTTTGATCGCAAACGTGGGAATACATGCCAGCACGGATGATTGTTGGTTTCTCTATACGTAATTTGAAACGCGAGGAGATTGTAAAGTAGCCGGCATTTGAAGTCATGTGAAACGCCACAGCGGTGAACAACGTACAAACAGGGGCCTCGAAAGAGAAGTGAAAAGCCCGATTAGTTATAACGATAGAATAATTAGGAGGATGCTTCACCTTCGCCTGGATAGTAAACGCGATAACACACTATTCCGTTTTTGTCTTATTCTATTTTTTCACATTTCTCACCGATTACCAATCCACAATCCTATTACCAATCACGGTCACCGATTACAATTACAATTACCGGTAACCTTACCGATTACGAATCACCAATCACGATTACCGATTAGAGATCACAAATCACAGCCTAGTGTACACTGAGCGGCATACTATGCCATTACCTACTCATACACACACACCATTTGCTCCAGTACAAAGAAGCACAATAGCACCTCCATTTGATTCTCCAATTTCTGACACAAAATTAGCGTGTTTATATTTGTTTTGTAGCGAAAGCTACCTTGGCCACGAACCCGCAGTTTCGCCGTGCTCGCACCACACCATGTGACTGGTCACGTGACCAAGCGCGTGACGAACCACGTGACAACAACTAGCCAGTCAGCCAGACTAACCTGGACTTGCAATCAAGATTAACCACGGCTAAACAAGTTATGCCTTAGCTTTCGCTACGTATATCCTGGCATAGCCGAGTTGAGCCACTGTCAATTTTTTTGTTACTGGTTCCTGTACACGCCATTCATGAGAGAAGAAACGCTTTCGCATTAAAACCTGTTATTCTTCCGATCGCTCTCTCAGAGTTGGCTTAGTGGTTAGGACGCTCGCCGGCTGAGCACTATAACGCAACCCTTGCTTATTTTCGTGTGTGTTGACCGTGTTTCTGTAAGGGGCAAAATGCAAGGCACTCGTACAATGTGCGATCGCAATTAACGTCAAAACAAAGAAGCGTCCAACTGCAGTTATCCGCCTGTGGCCACACGTCGTACGGTTGATGTTTTACTCCCGAGTAAAATGAAAGCCAGTAAAGTGCTCAGGACAGAGTACGTTGGACAGCAACGGAAGAAAAGCGTCGCGGGTGGCCGTCGAGGCATGAACTTTGTTCACTAAAAACTATAGGGCCCCCCTCTTTTGCTTCGTAGTTGAAAATGCGCATTCTAAACTATACTATTGGAGCACTCAATGCACAGAGTTCATGAAGCTCGCCGCCCGTGGCGGCAGTACTAATAAGGCTTCTTCGATTTACAGTTTTCAGAGTTTATGCTTTTCATCTTCATTGTGTGACATGAGAGACCTAAAGGTTACGGAACGACACTTGCTACAGTCTTTATACGCGTAATGCTTGTGCACAATTGTCAGCCTCAGTGATCGGCGCCTAATCTTCGGGGACGTCGGTGCGTTGTACATGTGAAATTGAAGTGTGGTGGTGGTAAACATTTATTATTTACAAGGAGGTGTTTGGGCCCAGGCCCTATGGTGAGAGTGTTCTTTGTAAATAAGAAGTGATAATGAATCGATATAGAAATGTGGCACAAAGTATTTATGCAAACTAAGCTGCGCAGTCTAGTTTCTCTGCATTTGCAAAATGTAAGGAGACTGCTGCGTCACTTGCAGACGCAGAAATTGCCGCTACTAAGCTTTTATCTTGGTCTTTAATAGAGTTATAATTCATTACAAAAAGCGGCTTCATCAGCGCTTAAATCATTACAGAGAAAGCGTTCCCTATAATCGCTACCATTCAGCCAGCCAAATTCATTACACGAAAGTAGCTGGGAGCATTACATTACTGGCCTGGCAGGTGCAGCTGGAAAATAGCACAAATGGCGACGGAGAGCAACACCCCCCCCCCCTCTTTTTTTGCCACATTGTGAATAAGAAAAGTAATTTTAATTATATACAGAAGGTTTTCGCGAAGCACATTAGCGTCTTGATCAATTGTCCTCAAGATAACTGTCCATTAGCGCAATAATTTCCGTGTTAGGTCCTATAAAAACAAACTCGTTATTGGGGAGACGCTGGCGTCAAACAGCGGAGGACAATTTTACCACTGCAATGTTTTCTCTGCACTACACAAATCCCAAAAAGCTCTCTTAACACAATTTATAAACATTGTCTTTCTCCTTCCGCAGAAAATATACTCCATAATCCGGACCAAAGAAACTGCTCAGCGACCGTGTTACACTGTTTTCGGTGCCAGGTTCGAAAATCCAGTTCATCACCAGGCCATCCTACACACCAAGCAAGTCTTTTCTCTGGTGTCTTTATTTTGGAATGTTGCTCAATTTCATTTATTTATTTATTAGTACCTAAACTGCTCACTACGGTCATTACATGAGGGGCGGGCTAACATATTTAATTAGGTCACTGATGAATGATTGGAAGAATTCCAGGCCAGGACGGATGAAAGCTTCAGTGGGCATGTTGTTCCAGTCTCATGTGGTCTGGGCGAAGAATGATTTCAGATGCGCAGAAGTGGATGCTCGAGCTTTATGAACAGCTTTCGGATGACTGATGCAAAGGGATAGGCGGTGTGCAGGGGTAATAACGAAATGATTCAAAGAGGAATGATAAAACCGGTGGAAAGGGCACAGTCTGGTCATTTTACAACAGGATTCAAGGCTGGACAGGTTAGTTTTTGTTTTCAATGCTGCTACACTCACATGATATGAATAATCAGAATATACAAATCTTACCGGAAACCTTACCGCGCAGCTCTGGACAAACTCAAGGGTTTTGGCTAGGTTAATTTGTCAGAGTCCCAGATTGAGCATGAAAATTCAAGTTTAGGACGACAAGAGTTAAATAGGCAGAAAGTTGTACGGAAGCAGGTGCTTAACTCAAGTTACGTTTTGAATGACCAAGAACCCGGTTAGCTTCGTTGGTTATGTTCATTATGCGGGTGGCCCATGAGAAATCCTGCGTTAAGCTTATTCCTAAATATTTCTAGAAGATGCGTGGGATATCGAGGAACCGCGAAGGGTGTAGTTAGGAACAGGATACAATTGACGGCGATGTTATGATATTAGAGTTGTTTTGTTAACGTTTAAGGACATTAGCGAGTTTGCGCACCACTCTCCCACAAGTTTTATGTCGCATTGCAGATGGTGTCTCTGTTATTAATGATGCTCCAGTAAATGACGCGGTCAACGGCTAACAGACCAACGGTTGAAGACAGATTACTTGGGAGGTCGTTAATGTAAATTAAGAATAATAGAGCCCCTAAAACGGCGCCATGTAGCACGCCTGTTGTATGAGATATTGTGCTTTTTGAGCGGCCATGAGCATTTGCGGTTCTTAGAAATAATACAGCTACTCGTTCACCACACGTTTTATTCAACAAAAGATTCTTGTGCTATCATTACTTACCGTTGAATTCAAAATGCTCATATTGTAATGTTTGCCAGCCTTCGTTCTTTTTTACGAAGAGTCCGTAAAACTGCGACACTCGCGACATAAGGTATTGCATTCGTATTTGACACGAGACGTGAGGCCGGCTTTCATGAATTGGGAATCTTTGAGAATATATTTCCTACATAGAGAGGCGATACAAGAACCGACATTGGCCATGAAAAAGAAAAAATAAACTTTTGCTTTTCTAGGCAGCTTGCTTCAGTATACCAACAAGTGCAAATTTCTCATCAAAAACACATGCTTTCCGCAGCAATACTCTCGCATTGGCCAACATGCGCCAACTCGACTATGCCATGCTGCAAATGGGGGGCAGGCGATAAATCTTTTTCCCGGGGCGGTTCGAATATTGTTAATATAGAATGCTAGCACTAAGCTATCCACTGTTAAAATAAAGCGAAATGCACGCGGTTGACATCACTGGTACCCAAGTAGAGTTACCCAAGCGCGAATTTTCGACTGAAATAACCACGCCTGAATGACATTGATGACTTTGTTTCCCAGTGTTATCGGCTCGTCTGAAATTATGCTCGTGTGCTTGCTATCCTTTCGCAGGAGCATTTTCATGCCGTCGCTGTACATTGCCGTGTCACACAAGACTAACACCGACGACGCAACCTGCTTGATCCATCCGATTTCCATGCTGAATTCCCCGAGCAACTTCAGCGCTTCGATTTCAGTCGTAAGTGGTCGACACCGGATCAATCATATCCTATATATATATATATATATATATATATATATATATATATATATATATATATATATATATATATATATATATATATATATTAGCTTTCATTCATCACGTTTCTCGATTTCTTGGGGTCGGCTACCACCTCCCTTCGGCGTGAAATTTTCCAAGTCCGAGGAATTCAAGATGGCGGCCCCCATAGTAAATCGATATAGCAACCCAACTGGTCATTGGTGACGTCATTAGTAACACAGAATTGGTGATTGATTGGAGAGGTCACTGATTTTGTGGTGATAATTAACTAGTCACGTGACTATTTTTATTTGCTTATAACTCTGTAACTAAAGAGGTCATGATAAAACGAATGGGATATTTGTGATCCAAAAGATGAGGAGAGTACGGTAGACGTCAGAATGAACTAATTAAGGTAAAGTTTAGTTATGCTTAGCCTTGAATTTATTTGATTATAATTCATTACCCGTTGATGTCATGATCTATATAATGGCATATTCGTAACAGGCTCAATGAGTAGAATATGTTTAAAACCAATATCGCCTAATTAGGTTAATATTTAGTTCTAGTTAGGCTTAATTGACATGGCGGCCGTGACGTCAGCATTCGGCAGCTTACAATTTCATACCTCATGTCGACCGGGCACCTACTGCCTTGAGGTAAGAAAAAATTGCACCTCCAAAGAGTCGAAAAACCTTTTCGGCCCATAATGGCCAGAAATATCTGACCTCAAGGCGGTCGGCGCCCGATCGCCGTGAGGTAGGGAAAAGTAGCCTAATCACGTGGTAATACATCGCGTGGATGATAGATTGCTGTACCAAACGCTAACGCTCGTTATTTCAACGACTTCCAGACGGTGGCGCGGTAAATTTTTTGCTTTAAATCACGAGCTCGAAATGGGTGATCTACTAATTTTCATTGGCACTGTTCAAAGCTTGTTTACAAGGTTTAGTGAGCCCTACAAAATTATCGCCGACACTTGCAATTCAAAAACCGCATAGAGATTCTGCATACCACCCTGGCAGTCACCCGCCCACTGAACACATATCATATTATCGCAGTAAATTATGTATCACGGACAAAACATGGCTAGACGTATGAATATGTGTGAGGTTAAAAAAAACAATCGGAAAATAATGGAATTCGTGAAATGGTGTATAAATGGCAAGTAGAAAATCCTGCTCTGGGAGGCAGGTTGCAACTAGAACAAAGCAATGCCACACTCAGTGATTTATCTCACGCAGGAACGTTATCCAGTGGGTAATAACTAGAAGTCGGGTTAACTAGAGACTAGGACAGGTCATTTATAAAGCACTATTGGCATAGTTGGTTTAGTTATACTAATGAAATTCTTAACTTTTGGCTTTAGGCGCCACATAACATTCTTCTTTAAATGGAATTTTCTCCTGAAGAGGACCGGCCTCCTGTATGAAACGTCATTGCACTCTTTCACACGATGTGACTCTTTATAGGAAGGTGCAAAAAACTTAAAGTTTACGTTTAAAACTGAGACTTACAGATGATGAAATTATTCACTTAGGTGTTTTTACATACAAAGGTAGCAATGTGGAGTTAATAGAAAAGTCTGCGCGGTTATGAAACTAGCTGCGAGAACAGTGGTGAACGAATCATTCATCAATGTCTGAACCTGTGGTACATGGACATATAAATTCCGATGTAGATGCGTAGATGTCTTCCTAAGTGCTCCTAAGCGTATATGTCATCCTAAGTGCTCTGTATATAGCCGAAGTGGTGAATTGTTTGCAATTTTCTGTGACCTGTTAAACGATTGCATCGCAAACGATTAAACGATTGCTTCGTAGCCTTAACGGGTTCAGAAAATGCAATGAAACGTTCAGCCCTGAACAACTTGCCAATGATTTTCACCTTTCTTTCTTTTGTTTGCTCTGCGAATGCACAGATGAAAGCGATGGCTCACTTGAATATGACAGTGTCGAACAATATCAGCATGCCGATGGCCATTTCTTTCACAAGTGATATTCGGAAGTTCCAGCCACTGTACCAAACCTATGAGTCTGGACGGTGGGTGACGAAGCACTACGAAGTGTTCGAGCCATGCAGAAGCCAGGGTTCGCTCTCCCGTCTAGATGTGAGTCCACTGCTGTTGAAGCATTATACGTCAAAAAGGCTTCTTAAAACTTTTCTGCGACAAACGCAGTGCAACAAACGTTACCCGTCTAGTGACCTTAAAGAAAATCCTAACGGAATAGGCAACTTTCGGTACAAGCCCCAATGCGCACTTTCACTGAATGAGTTATGAAAGAGCCATCATGTTAATTGTGACGAAAAGTCTAGCGTGCTCTTTGCGTGCATGCCTTTTTTTATGAGAGATCAAATGTGAGCTCATCTTCACAAGAGTCGCTATTTGGTGATATAAGAGCTTTCTTTTCGAGTTCAAGGATTGCTTGAAAAAGACATTGTGGACATGAGCCCGATTAAGGCGACTGCAGGTCAAAGCTTTTCTCATGTCTCTCCATATAAACCGGGCCTGAATCAGCTGCGGTCGTAATGTCCCTGCAGATTTCTTAATCACATCTGCCAAGTTAACTTTCTGCCGCCCAATGCTACGCATGCCTTCACATGGAATTATCTCCGTTACTCTTAATGACCATCGGTTATCTTGCCTTCGCATTACATTTCCTGCTCATGCACATTTATTCCTCTTAATTTAGACTGGCCGTTTACGTTTTACGTGAAACGTGTTCACGGAATTGGCTTGCATGAAATTGAATTCAGTTTCACATATTTCGTCTTGAATTCTTAATTGGGCTAATAACAGGAAATATATAACGAACTTATCGATGGTAGTTGGGATGCAGTAGAATAATACCGCAGTCAAACAGAATGCATTACAGTTATACTAAGCTGTTTCGTGAGAGGTAGTGTGGTCGTTTCCTGGATGGCAGTTCTTCCCAGAATTCCGAGCGATTGTTGGAGGATGTAGACGAGGGAGCCAGCTCCGGTCGATGACGGCGCGTTGCAACTCATATTGAACGCGATAGTACGTGCACGTTTACACAGTGGGCACAATCACGTTAACATTCGAAAGTTTTTGGTAAGGTAGCACTAAAGCTTCCACTCATTCCAGAAACCGTAGCCTGTCAGTCAGGTAGTGCGGTTTCCGGACTCCACATCTTGGCAGGTGGCAGTTAAATCGGTGATTGGAGTCGAGGGGGTGCTCGGGTAGAGCATCCTGGGTCTCACCAACCCCACCGTTGGGAGCACCTGCGATAGCAGGGAAGTGTCGATCCACCTAACCCCTGAACCACTGCACCAGGATTGGTACGATGAACTTCCGCTATCTCTTAATGTTAAGCAGAGGAAGGCCAATTCTGCATAAATGGCAATCAGTCCAATAAAGCTGTCGC
This sequence comes from Amblyomma americanum, assembly GCF_052857255.1. Classification (NCBI taxonomy): domain Eukaryota; kingdom Metazoa; phylum Arthropoda; class Arachnida; order Ixodida; family Ixodidae; genus Amblyomma; species Amblyomma americanum. Next base: position 31,451,157 of record NC_135504.1, on the reverse strand, counting down.
GTCATACTCTTACGGCGGAGCCTAAGTACGATTTCGCCTATCATTGCTCCAAGCCTGGTTGACCTTGAAAATTGAAAACCGAGTCTCGACACGGAAACAAAGTGCTGGCAGGCCTCATTAGCACCTGGCATAAACAGGCAAAACCGCACGCCATTTTTCTATTGCTCTTTTTTTGCCTCTAGAAAAATATATATTAAGAAGAAATAAATTAAAAAAGCCATTACTCTTTCGAAGGAGGCGAAGTTCTAGAGGACCGTGTACTCTGCGATGTCATTGCACATTAAGGAGACCCATGTGGTCGAAATTACCGAAACCCTTCACTACGGCGTTCCTCATAGCCTGAGTTGTTTTGGGATGTTAAACCCCATAAACACATAAAAACTGATTGCCAATAATATAGTTTAACTAATTTAATCCGTATAATCCTGCGCCCTCAGATGTCTTACAAATAGTTTGCTGTCTCTTACTTTTTGTTATGATGCTGCGCAGAAAATGAGGATGAATGCAGTGCAATTAACATTACTGGCAAGTACAGCCGTCAAGTATGATAGTAACGCCGTTAGCACCTCTGATAATGCTTTGCATTTATGGCGAACGTCTTCATTTCATGAGAGCTACTTTCTGGGCACAGATCTGCACCGGTGATGAAGTCAACAATCTTCAATACCGCCCTGATATAGAAGTAGTGTTCACTTACAGTTTATCAAGACAAGATACGTATATATTTGACAATGACCGGGTCTTGAAAGCAAAGGTAAGGCTTTATCCTGCAGTAAGGTTTCAATAGACCACTCTGAGCGCAATGCGGCACTGATGTTTGCTTAGCAGCTAGGTGAAGGCCCTCCAGTATGGGGGATTTGTAATGGATGCCGCGGCGGTCACAGAGATTTGAGGTGCCATAGAAGGCACCTCGAATGGCAGGGACATGCGTTTAAGGGCTTTCATTCCAGTTTAAGTTACCTCCAAGGTCACTGTTGCGTGCCCAATACATCTGGGAGGAACTGAAGCCTAAACCACAATATTTTACACTAGTTGGTTGGCTGCCGATACGTGAATATTCCGGACGTCTGGCGCCATCTATATGCGCGTGCTGCCAGGTGGTCTTTTAATCGCGTGGGCGGCGCGCATAAAATTCACCGTTAGTTTGACTTTTTTCATTTCTGTAATTGATGCACTTTGCCGCCATTAGTTTAGTACGCATCGCAACGTCCAGTGTCCATCAAGTAGAAAGAACTAAGGTTACTGACGCGTGTTGTTCCTCGCTTACCTGCATAACCGGAGGTAGTCTACCTTGCAGGCAACGAAGTGTAAACCGTCATTTTCAATCGCAGGTCTGCGCTGTTTGGTCATTTCTTGCGGTCTTCTACGTGAGGTGCCGTCGATAACAAATATGTGTCTGTTTCTGGATTGTAAGCTCTACTTGTCACGTACAAACCTAGAAAGTCATGTTTCGGCGCAGATATGACCTTGAAGCGGCCTAAATTAATAAAGTGCCGAAGAAGACTGTGGTGTAGGTGGGAATTGAACTCGCTCGTCCGGCATACAGGAGGGGGACACTTCCACTCCGCCGCAATTGTGCGACTCTTGGAAGTTAATGAAGGCGCGTTTAGTAATGGCAGAGATGTCTAAGCAACGTACCTTCCAAATTTGTACTCAAGCGTGCGTGAATAGCTTAATAATCAGCATGCAATTACAGATATCCCAATTAAGCGAGCAGCGAAGTATGTTTTCGGTGACATTGCTTTGTTCATGGCGTGCAGTCGTAGCGCCATCATGCGGTAAACACTGAAACCCCAACACGCAATGTACGGCGATGGTACAGCAGATGGCGGGCGTCTAGTTAATGTACATACGTATTAGAAATCTATATTCGAGTTATGCACTGAGGGGTTCATGAGTATTTTATTATGAGCATGCAAATTACAGATGTTCCAAATAAGCGAGTAGCGAAGTTTTCCGGAAAGACCTCAACGTGGGAGGCGCCAAGCCACGTCTAGTTGTCCTATCCGCCACAGCACTTTCTCTTTAAACAGGTTTAACAGGAGTTAATCCGCAGCTAATGTTTTTGAATTGATGGTCATTTAAAGCACCATGATGCAGGTATGCTGGCTTCATTCGATGTTGTAGGGATGTGCATGCCAGCTGCGCACTGGGCGCTCTTCTAGAGAAACGCGTGTAAGGCTCAGGGTGCTTGCCTATGTTCCAGCAAGAGGACTCGTCTTCGTCTGCACAAAGTGTCTATGATTGGTGAGGTTTAAACAGTGCCTTCACTCCGAGGTGGAAGGCTCTGTAAAACGGAGAGGAGGGCTCGAAGAGCGAAGGATGTTACAATTTGGAGGGTCTTTCTTACCCAGGCATGAGGCCTGCTAAAGAGGCATATCCGTTTGACCGGCAAAACTGAAAATAAAAAAAAAAACTGCTAAAGGCCTAGCTCTGTTATGGTAGGATATACGCAGCGAAAGCGTGGCGACTTTTGCATCAGAAGAGTGCATTCACTAGATGCGCCTTTATTCACGGTTAAAGCTTCAGCCGTCGTGGCGGAGTGGTAGCGCTCAAAGGCCCTGGTTCGATTCCGAGACTCGGGACAGGTTTTTTTTTTAGTCAGTGAGTGTGCGGGGGGTTTCAATGCCTCCCATAGATTCCGCCACCGAATGCGTTGGTTAGCGGTTAAGCGCAGGCTCTAAGGTGCGTTTATACTCCGGCGTAAGGCGCGCGCGCTGCACGGCGACGTCACGTCGGCCAAAGCGAGACGCTATATACTCCAACTGCGCTTGACCGCCGACGCGTTCGACGGCTTTGGTGCGCTCTGACCGCACTGGCGGAGACTTGGAGCATGTCTCTATTTCATGCCAAGCGCGCCAGCCGCCGCCGGTCCGGCCAGACCGGTCCGGCTCGGCGGCGAGGCGCGCATTGTGACGTCATGTGCCTCCTCGGAGCACCGCCACGGCGAAATCGCAAGTTCGCGGCCAATAAAGCTTTCGCCTTATAAGTCCAATGCAGCAGACAGGAATCCGAGGGTGTGGAGAGTGGTGAGATAGTGAACGTGGGCTTGAAAGGCTGTGTCCACCGTGTTAGGTGGCTTAGTACGAGTGACTGCGTTGACCTGTAAAACAGATTTTTTAAGCAGCACGGCAAAACGAAATTCCGGAAAAATTAATTGAAGGAAAAAAATGAGGACAGGTAGTACTAAGCTCCTACGATCATGGCAAGTTTTAGGCTGCTGTATACGGTACGTGTGAATTAATCGGTGTTGGACTGCTTTCTAGAATAACAAGTTGCAGCCGGCGTGGCACGAAAAGGCCATCGGTTTAGAGCCCAATAGTGGTACGAAACCTCTCGTGTGTGTCTTGGAGACGTTTATTGATACGTAGTTGGTGTGATTTTCAATGAAACATCAGTACATACCCTACTATGGCGGCAGCCTTAATAAATTTTACTTGTAGGTATCAACTCATTGAAGACACAGATAAATCGACGACTTCTTGTTAGCCGTAAGGGGAATGATCTTTATCATTTCGTCTATGTGGTGCACTAATAATGATAAGCTGAGGTCCTGAGCAGAGTGCCTGTATCATTTCTTAGGGCAAACAGTGCACATTTCGAGACAATGCCTGGTGCTCCAGTGTCAAAGGTCACAATTCTTGCAAAGACTAACAGCACGATACAGTAATTAATACTTTCCCAGGATTAAGGTTTCAGGTGATTTCTTTTCTTTGCAGCTACCGACTACTCGATGCCACTGCATCACACTTTGAAGTGAAAAGCTTAACTAGGATAGCTAAATCAGTCGTCGCGCAAGCCGGAGAACGACCTTGAACGACCTTCAGCCCAACCACGTTAGCCGTGTATGACCATATGCTGTATACATAGGGTGTCGAACCTTTGACCCAAGATCTTTTCCTATGACCTTTAGTTGACCCTTTACTTTGAGTTGACCTCTCACCTTTGACATTGGGTGACCTTTAGGTTAACCTTTAACCTTGAGAACATCCGATGGGGTGTTGTGAAGCCACGTGATGACATCGGATGAGGGTGTGGTAAGACCATGTGATACCACTTCATAGCGACCTGGTCGTGTGGGTATGTATAGAACGGCAGTGGAGAGCGTGTAGCGGAGCTGCCATGGACGAGTCGCAGACGCTTAGTAAGCTTGCTTGCTTTTCCTTGAATTCTAGTGTTAGCCAAGTTAAGCCACTGCCAATTTTTTTCTATCATTTAAAGCACGGACGTCCAGAGGAGCGCCACAGACTTTGCAGAAGTTGAAAAAACGATTATTGTTAAACCACCCGATTGAAGAGCTTTTGTCCTGCTTTTCAAAGTAGATCAGGGTGCGAGGTTTCCAATAATTGACTTCTCATAGAGTAGACCTAGAAGAAATTTATAAAACACAAACTTTTTCGCAACACTATCAGCCCGAGAGATTTTGGTGTAAAGTGTATTCCGTCCAAATGAAGGTATTCGGTGAGCCCTGTTGAGTTGCCTAACGTTCAAGCGCACAGATATTGAGCGCCTGACTTCCATTCTAAACTATTACTGTAAGATTCGTTTAAATGAAGTGTTTCCACTAATTACAATAAATAACTCCAGAGTCATTGGCTTCTCGTGAATGAGCAAGATTTTGGTTTCAGTTTCTTTTCAGGTTGAATTGGGCTCCGTATTAAAAAGGCAGGTGTTGGTAATAAATAAAAAATGGATAAAGAGTGCACCTCACGAAAGTTCGAGGTGCAACAATTAGCAGAATCGATAGAAAAATGCCAACATTTCTACGATAGTTTTTTTTTTTACTTCGGCAGGTTTGTGTTCGCCGTAATTCAAACGCTTGGGCTCTTAATCAAAAAAAGCAGTGAGAACCCTGGCACCAATATTTAAGATATAGGTACATGTCTAACAGTAAAAACCTTGTCAATGGTGTGGGTTTCATTTAGAGGGATCGAAGGCGTTTTTCAGTGATGCATCATTGATACTTCATCGAACATTTCGCAGAATTTTTATTAGCGCTTGCAAACTGAAGTTTGTTTTTATCTTAGATAAATGAACACACCTTTGCTTATTCAAGTGCGTCAACACATGCTCAGGATTACTTGGACTAGTGTTTAGACGCTCGTTAAATATTTTATCAAATTTCACAGGTGCAGCACAAAAGCCCTCGCCAAAGCATAGGTTTCCCGTTTTGCGTTGTATATCTATTGTGGTTGAAGGTGCACTATAAACTGCAACGATACGGCGGCACATGTAATGGTCTTCCGCAATTTGTACAGAGCCTTGAAGCGATTCACTGCTCTTCTGTAAAGAACTAAGATTTGTGCTTCGCTCGATCGCTTAGAGCAGAAAAAATAGATTTTTTGTCGACCCGAATCCTTGCGTAGCGCTGCTATATCAAACTTTCGAATACAATGCACCCAACTAAACCATGCGCTACTCTCTAAAACATATACACTTGCTAGTGCCGGTGCGCTAATTACACTTATAACATATCCACAGCATTGCATCGCACTGGTGCAAGGCCGGGAGCATACTGAAGCGTGCCTCGGTATTTCTGTAGCTTGCCTGAAGCTTGATATGATGGCATGAGGCCATTAACGTAGCTTTTGGAAAGCGCCGCTCATTCGTGGCTACGCGACATGGACACACTTGTCTCTTGCAGTAGTTTAATAGTTATGTTAGGGTCCCCTTGGCTCAAGAATTCAATGCGAGGATATAGGACTGCGGACGTGCTGTGTACTTAACATATGTAGCGAGCGCTCTCGCTGGCATGTTGCATCTTTGAGAAATATGGGTACTTTAGATTTCACAGTGCACTGTAATGAAAGCTTTGCTGCCACAACACTCGAAACGTAAACACCATCACATGCCTGGCGCAAGTCACGTGGGTGGGACTGGTGACAAATTTACCCACGATGGTCCAGTTTTACGGCTGTCCTCGCTATCGCATGACATGTTACCTGACGTCCAATATCCGGACTTGTGACACCGGACGGTCTACGTTGTCGGTAATGACTCTTGTCTACATTACATTATCGACATTCATGTGAAGTCCAGGACGCCATTGTTTTACAGCGCCAAACTGCAGTGATGAAGGCCGGAAAAGGTGCCGTTAAAGAGAGGCAATACGCACGGGTCTTCACCATGCTCCATGGAATATAAAAGTGCGGTCGGTATCAGATTTGTGCATAGCCTTTCAGAGCAGCAGAGGAAAAGCTGCCAAATTCTCCCACAACGAAGAAACGGTTGTCTACTCGAGGATAATCTCTTTGCTTGATTTAGAAGATAGCCCCGCTGAAATAACGCAAGAAATTGTCGCATAACTGAAATTTTAAAGGTCCGAGAATGGCAATGTTACTAGTGGTTTTAGGGTCTTGCTGAGAACTTTCTCATCGCAGCTCAACACTGGAAGTAAATAAAAGGTATTCATTTTCGTGGGAAAAATTATGTCTGCGTTACTACGTTTGATTTATTTCTAAGATGTCAAATTTTTCTCAAATTCGTCTAGTCACAGTTTCTTGCAAAGCAAAGCAATTTCTAGCAAGTATACAGCAGGAACTTGTGTACGGACCGTATATCTTCTCTGCTGTTCGTGCAGTCGAGATTATCCAGAGTCGTTGGTAGAAGTGAACTGCGCATGGTGACTGCTTGTACCGTGTGCAGTGGTTCCTATAGCAGCACTGTCGGATCTATTTTCCCTAGAAGAGATAAGGTGATTTTTTTTTCAGCATGAAAAGACGGATCGTTCCCGCTTCAAAACAGGCCGTTCTGTATTTCTGGGAGGGGACCCCTTCAGCTTATATAGATTTCTTTAAGGTTGTGCAATAGTCACAAAATGCGTGCGGCCCTATTGTGAACGTTGTTCCAGGCTTGCTGCGCTGAGTCGCGGCGCGCGCTCTCGGAGGTACAACTGCGGAATGGAGGAGGGAGAACTGGTTAGGGTTATAGCGTGCCGGGCTACCCTGTAATTCGGACGGCACTCTGAGGAGCACTGTACACGAAGCGTAGAATGTATTACCTGGGTGCCCCAAGGCTGGTGCAAGAATTGATTACCAAGGTGAAGCTTTCGCCAGCAGCTAAGGACACATTACTATATTATAACATCTTTGGACGATAGAACAGAAAGTTCGTATTTATATCATAATCACTTCATTGTACACGCCGATACAGCTAAATGGGCTTTGGTGTTCGACTGCTGATATCAAGGTCGTGGGATGGAGTCTAGGCTGCGGGCGAAGTATTTCGATGGAGGTGAAAAGAAAAATGGTCACGTGCTTAACAATGTACGTTCTCGTAACGAACACCTCGTGTACTAGAATTAACTACGGCGTATAACATAGGTTATGTGTGGCTTTGGAAAATTAAAACCTCCATACCATATCACATACGTTCTTCTCTCCTTTGCATTGCAGATTTGCAAGGCGAAGGCAGCGTACCCAAAAATGCCGTTCGGTATCGCTTTTTTTGACACCGAGCGCGACTTCATGCCTCGTTCCTGCCCCGGACTGGGCTTAAGTGTAGGAAACCTGACTCGCACAAGGACGGTCAGGAAAGTGCGAGATTTTTTGCGGGACAAATTTACTGACACCGGCAAGCTGCAGAGCTGCTTGGCCGTTCAATGACTAAGAATCGTCGCAAGCTGAGCCCCTGTTCGCCACCAAGACTCTTTATGACGGCGGGGTGTGACATTCTTCAGCGTGCAGATAATAATTTGAAGAACAAAAAGCGGCATTAAATTTCAAAACAATCTGCACAAGATCATGGTTCTTTTTCACATGCTTTTGAAATAAATGCTTTGCCGAAGAAGTACTTCATTTGGTGATCTAAATTGTATAGAGCTCATTCGCTGACAAGCCCGTATCACGTTGCCGGCCTTGTTGACGGTTCATAACAAGCGCATCTTTATGAAGAAGAGAGAACTCAGACATGTAGAAATTTCGACACCATTATGACATCGCAGTGGCACGAAAATACAAGCGGCAGGGATGAAAATTTCCAAATTTGCGGGAGGTGGGTAACGCAAGCAATGATATGCGATTTATATCAAATATATTTTTCAATAAAAATGTTCCAGCAACGCTTTCTACAATCTGATCTGCACTGGTACAAACAGTGTTCTTTCATTACCCATTTGCTACCGTTAAAAAATAAAACGTTAATCGATGAAGAAGACCGAATTATAAAATTATATTTTTGAATATTTTCGTAAACGGACGCTATTTGGTAGCCGATTGAAAGCTCCAGGAAGCAAAGAGGCACAATGTGCTCACTTTACAGAGCACTGTGGCCATTCTAGCACAGACTGCACGTGCTGTGCTTTATTAAGCGCCTAGTATCAGGCGAAGAATTTTTCACGTCGAAAATTAACAGCGTTTGAATTATTTATGATTTATGTGCTTTTTAGCTTCATTAGGAACGCAATTTTCTTATATGGACACACTGCTGGTAATATAACTCGCGAATGCTACTGACCTTCAAGTCACTTATTAGGCAATGGCATTTCACACGAATTTCTTTTTATGTCGAGCATGTAGTCAGAAAAGGAGCAGGACTACCTTCAACCCGAATAGCGGAGAACTGAGATTGCTTCTGCTTGCACAAAGAATCAACTAGAAGATAAGGGCAATTCGCCGCTGATGCGCTGCTATCCACAGACCTGCGCCTGCCGCATGGAGCGTTCTTCAGTTTATGCTCAGGAGGTTTATGTCTGACATTCTACTGTACAGTGTATTCATGTGTCGTTTCGAAACAGCTTGGACGTTGTTGTACAGTGCGCCAAATCATTTTTTTTGCAAATTATGCAAAATTTCATTATATGCTCACCAAAATAAAACTATCCTAACACACAAATTCTATGTTCCCAGTGCTTCTCTTGGTTTATGTAACCTCTGGCTTCGCCATATCACCCTGACGAACCTGTAACGTCGTTGCCATTGCCTTCTTGGAGAAATGCTGTTTTCTCTGCAGCCTCTTTTGTGGCCTCATTACCAGCCATCTCTAGCACAGCCATTGGTTCAGCGTCACTGTTGGCAGCCAACAGGCCTAGCAGTACCTTGCACGTTCAGCAGAACATAGTACCTGTAGTTTGGGCATCTCTTGCTCAGTGGATCGAGAGCCGCTTTTTAACGCTAAACTTTTTGTATGGATTACCAGCCTTATATGCATTCGTTTTATTTAGTTATTCGGTACGAGTTTATTTTATATTTTGCGACAGCTTAGCGATCTGTTAATCGTGGATGGTCAATTTAGAGTTCTTTGCTTCGTTTTGGAAGTTGCAATGGTAGTGAATGTGCTTTTAAAAATTTGTAAATCCTCGTCTAGGTATGCTTCAGCGATAGGAGACTGTCAAGGTCTGAAATAAATTATAGCGTTTTCAGTATTTGTCCGTGCGCCGAGATCATGCTGGCGATAGCGTCCACAAGTTGCTCTAGAGCACTCTTCGCCTGCTGAACATTCAGGATATCAGGCTGCCCAAGTGTGAAGCTAAATAGTGCCGCAAATTTATTTACTGCTTTTTTGTTCATCCCGAAAACCTCCGGCCCTTGGATTTTTTATTTGTTTGTCAGGAGATGCGAACAAACTCATCTGTAATGATCGCCGCCACGTGAAACTGCTTCCATATTCTTCCAGATCGTAGTAATTGCTTTGGGGCCTTACCTATATGGTTGCTTAGCAGCTTTAAATTGAGCGTTGCCGAAAGTAGCACACATTCTGTTCGGCGAACGCCGAGTACTCTTGTATCTGCCGCTGCGGCTTAACTCTTCATTGAGCTATTTTTGGCGCATGCCTACCCAATAAAGAAATTTTTTTTACGCCCTTTTCTTCGCGTATCGTCCACGGCGTTGTCTCCAATGTGTAGCCTGTCTTTCGCTGGCGTAATTGGACGCAGTAGGCCGATAACAAGCGTCTGTTTAAACCAGGATGGGGTAATAAAAGACACAAGCACAACGACGAGGCTCGAAGAGAAGAAATAGAAGACCGCAAAATTTTTTCGCTTTTTTTGCGCTTGAGGCTAATTTCAGTGATGGCAATTGCTTCTTTTAAATGTTCAGCAGCAATGCAGAAATGAGTTTCTGAACAATATATCAGCTAGCCTTGCAGGAACTCGAACATTTTCGGCCACCTGGGATTGTTTTATAAGAAACGACAAAGCACAGCACATGGGTGTCGTTTGTCTGTGCCATCAGTGAAAAAAATGAAGGAAGCATTTAAGCTCCGCCTTGACGGAATGACGCGGTAGTGTAATTAGTTAATTGACATATATGTAGACGGTCATTCCCTATTTTGCTTTCATGGATTCCTGAAAATCCTCCTACCCCTCCTGGCGCAGTGCTGCAGAGGATAAGCGATGCGCCACTGTCCTGCGATAGCAGCTGCTCCCAACTGTGGGCCTTGTGTGTCCCAGATTTCTCTTCCCAAGCGTCCAATCATTATTTTAGCACCGTCTGCCACTGTGGGCAGGCTGTGATGTCGCCGTGACGCCCCTTGACCTAGGTTTGCCCACCTCCCTCCTAGGATGGTCTCTGGGGACAACATTCTAGAGCCATGCCCGTGATTTTTCGGTTACAACACCGGCAACGCCGACAACGCCGTCACCGGATTTTCTGAACAATGGGGCCTTTGACGCTATTGCGTTAAATACAGTGTCAGTGCCCGGGATTCAATCCCGCAGCCTCTAACTAAACACCCGAACATCAAATATGCTGAACGATCTCTCTGCGTGCCAAAAAAGCAATTTTCAGCCCCGTATTAGCTCATGTCAGCAGATTAGGAACTCGCTCACAGAGTGAAAAAAATGTATTGAAAGAGATTTAGGAAGCAAGCTCAATAATTATATTAATACGTCTTCATTTTTTAAGGTTATCTATGTTAGCGAAGTATCCTACATGTGCTACTGGGGGAAAAACTCTCCAGGTCTAGGTCCTTAGGGGTCACACCTGCCAACGAACATCTTCGTACACTGCACCACATTCGAGTACTTGAGTCCGACTATCACTTCCGCAAGTTTGGTGTAATAAATTCTGTTATTTGCTTTTGTTCCTGGGTATGCGTCCTGGAGATGTTTGTCCACAATATTACTCGGCCATACAATTTTATTTGATTTCTGAGCGGTCTTGCATTATGTCTCGTGTTCTCAAGGTAATGCAGTAGGATCTGGCCATAAAGTGCTGATTTCGATCGAAGTCTTTTGTGCAACCAGTCATACAACGCTCTCTGTACGTTTTCATCGGCTTGAAACGCCTTTTTCCAGTGCATTTTAAAAAGGTGTGTCTAGCGATAGAGGTTGGGGTAGCAGCTAAAAATGTTCGTAATCAATGGTCGCCACTACTAAACAAGCCCTAAGAAGCTGAGCATTTTCTTGCGGCAAAATGGCACAATCAGATATCAGTCCACAACACTTTTCTTTTGTTTTGCGTATCTATAATGACTATTCAGCAGCTCAGATAAAAAGGCAGCAGTGACTGTGTTCCCCAGGGACACAGAGTGCTTAGATGAAAATCCTTTTTATCCTCTGGAAAGACCAATATTACGCTCCCACACTGCAATATCATCCAGCGTCCCAACTCGATATCCTTTTTAGGGTTGTCGCGTGTTGATCACAGACGACGCAGCATTTGCCAACTGTCCTGCTATGCCAAACATGCGTCCCGACATGCAGATGGTGAGTTGCGACACCACGGGTTCCAGAGCATCGGCAGAGACATCCCCGCAGGGGGATGATGATGAGCAGTACGTCACCGCGGACCCGAGCACCCGCGCCTAGTCGCGCGTGGCTCAGCCGTGTGCGGGTAAAAGGGGATTCTGTTGGTTTGCGCCGATGCCGAACGTTTGGACCTTTAAGGCCGCTCGGCGGAGGCAACACACCACTTTGGCACTTCCGGCCTGACCCGAACAGGGGAAATCGGCACTCGCCTTTTCTTGTCCTTCCCTCCATCTATTAGTTTTCTATCTCCTCTCTCGCAATTCTCCTGTCTCATATTTGCTTCGTGGTTTTTTTCTTTATTCCTGGCGGCGCGGGTTAACCTTGTTTGCCCAACCACCCTAAATGGCGTCATATTTGGTTATAGTTGGGGTGTAGAGCTGGCGTGAGCAGGGCTTGCTTGCAAGTTCCTGCACTGTGCCGTCGTTGGGCACCATGATGGGTGGCTGGCACCATGGGGAATAATATACATATCCTATGGCCCTTCTCTTTTGTCCAATGATCGGCCTCTGAAGAAAGGGCGGATCGATGTAACTGAACTGTTCGTACAGGAAAGAAGTTTTTCCGAAATAGCATGTTGTCCACAGCGACAATCCTGAAAAACCAGGTAGGAAAATATTCCGATCCATAGTTATATAGTGTCTTAGGGAAGCCTTGGTTGCAAGTTAAACAAACTAGCTGGCGGAGACTTGCTTCTTAAAATACGCGACAACGTGCAGGTAACTGAGCTTTCCAACATTCTGTAATTTGGGGACATCCGTGTCTCTGTCCCACCCCACAGGTCACTAAATGCTGTCCGCGGTGTGGCCTCCGAAATTGATTTTCTGTACCTGACCGACCTGGAAATGCTGGATGGCCTAGCCGATCAAAATGTCACCAAAGTTCAATGAGCCAATATAAAAAAGGAAAACGAAGAAATCTCAACGAAGCACGTTGTACTTTTACTTGCTGCACACTCCCCCAATCCATTGAAGTGGGGTGCACAAAGATCGCTGTGAGACCGTACATCCCCAACCCCAGATTTGTTTTCCTTGCAAAAGATTTCGCCATGGTTCTGAGAGTTGCCGAGGCCACAAAACCTGCTCGAAATGCGCTTCGAAAGAACAATCCTCTGAAAACTGCGAAGCAGCATTCCGCTGCGCTAACTATGAAGACGAGCACTCAGCCTACTCTAGGTCGTGCCCATCGTAGAAGACAGAAAAAAATAACATTGAAAACAACAAAAAACATTTTATTCAGCGAGGCAAGAATACGTATCCGAATGGCAGGCAAATTTTTTTTTGCCTTTACACCCCAATTTCGCCCGCCCATGTGGTGCGACGGGGCAGTGCAGGACACCGGCCTCCGGCACTTGCCCAGGTCTCACTTATTGCGGCTGCGGCAGAACCATTCTCGCGCCAGGTGGAAGTAGCTAAAACTACTCCACCACATCCAAAGCAGGTCATGCTGCCTCTCAAGGAAGCGGGCCTCAAGGCCTCTGCTGTCGAGGCGAGGTATCACACAAAACACACTTGCAGCCTGCACGATCGTCCAGTGCCTCTCAAGGGGCGATGGACACGAGTCAAGGTAGGTCCGTACCGTCGATGTCACAGGTATGGCGGAACTGCCTGGATCATCACAAAAAAGACAAGCCCCGAATCACGGGGCCAACCCAAACCTGCTTTACTAACCCACGTACATAAAATAGGATGGCTTTCACATTACATTTTAATTGCAGGGTACTGTTAAATAATTTGTCTGATACAAAGGACATCTTAACCTCTTTTTGTCTGGTTGCTCTGTGCCTACAGGAAACTAACCTAGGTGCCCAGCGTAAAAATGCACTAAAAAATATAAGATATTCCGCCGTGACCGAGCACATGCAAACAGGCTATCGGAAGGTGCAGCCATTATAGTCCAAAGTGGTATTGCAGCCCGTGAACTAAAACTTGCAAGTCGATAAGAGGCTGTGGCAGCCAGTCTGCTTACATATAAAACTCTTTCAGTGTGCTTCGTATACCTCAAGCCACGCCGAAAAGTAATTATGAATTAGTTAGAGAACCATTAGAGAAACTATATACCAGAGCCTTCTCAGTTATTTGTGGCGTAAAGACAGGACGAAGGTAGAAAAGCACTGGACGAGGCGCCCTTTTTTGTTCTTGTCGCTCATGCGCCGACAAGGCACGAAATATCAAGATGCGGATGATGAAGCGCGCTCCAAGAACTTCTTTTCAGCACTATGCAGCACGATCGGCGTGTCGCTTATGCACGGGTTGCCTTTGTTTCTGATAAGAAACGCTTCGATGAGTTCTATGGCTGTCGTGTCCTTACTTTTGCTTAGAATGCGCACCTCAGTGAAAATGGCTAACAATTCATGGATCCGCATTTCCCAATGTGCTTCGCTGAATGCGTGCCGTCCCTCTTTTCTTCTACACTGCGCTCATGTTCCTCGTTCGCTCACTGACACATCGGCCGGTTTGTCCTATGTAGGAGATTCCCCAAGACAGGGGATTTCATAGACCACCCCTTCTGCGCATTTCACATATGGTCTCCTATGATTCGTACCACAGCCACGTTCCTTGTTTTCCTTCTTCCTTTCAATACGGCCGCAAATGCCGTGCAAGTTTTTAAGTTGCGGGCCACTCGGTGTGCATATTGCCCCAGCACAGGTCTCACCTTTTCTCGATGGACTTCTGGCCTTTTCCGCCGAGGACCTCGCTTTATTTTTTAGGACACTTTCAGCCACCGCTGTCACGTGCGAACAAAAGAACGCGGCTGCTGTCAGCCTAGCCAATTTTTCATTAAGGCTATCCCGCATTCTGTGAGGGCATGACTTCTAGAGCGCCGATTCCAGGCAAAGTAAGACAATCCCTGTTTTAACAATCTTAGAACGTGAGGAGTCAAACGGCAGAAGCTGCTTCTTTGCACGGGGGGCGTACGATCAACACACTCGATCTCCACAAAACTTAAGTTTCAGATCTAAAAGCTGTGGCCTCGTGGTAGAGCACCCGCCTCGGCTTCGGGAAGCGAGTGGGTTCGACTCCCACTGCCGGCCGGTTACCCACCGGTTTTCTCAAAATGGGTACAAGCTATGACCCGGCCTGGTGCTCGGCTTGCTATGGTACATGGCTTGGCAAAGGAGCCTGCGCATTCAAATCTCGTCTCTGTGGGCATGGAAAAAAAAGGACCACAAATGGGCTTCTACCGCACGAGGCGGATTTAACGTTAATGACGGCGGAACTTATCGCTGATACATCAGATCAACTGTGGTCAAGACCCTTTTCCCAAGCATCTCACCCAGAAGAGCAGAGCACCAGGCCGGGGGAAATCTTGTACCCATTAAAAACCGGTGGGTACCCGGTGGCACTGGGGATCGAACCCAGCACCTCCCGAAAGCCAGGCGGATGCTCTACCACAAGGCCACGCTTCGATCAAGAAGTTTTCGGTCTGCCCCAAAAGTTCCCCCCCCCCCCCCCCAACCATACATGGAGTAGGCCTTGACCAGACCACTTCCCAAGAAGCGAGTCCCATAAGTTGGAGCAAGCTCAACAACTGGTGGACTCCCACACCAGAGACTGCTCTTGTACCAATTTAGGTTTTGTCATCCTAGGGCCTGAAAGCCCACCCAGCAAGCGTGGCGGGCTGGTCCACTACTGCCACCCCGTTTGTCGTGTCTGGATCCAACCCAGGAGTATTGGATAGGCAAGGTCGCTGCTCCCCGTGGTGGGCTTCCGTGCTGCGCACCCCTGCCAGACGCCGGAGCGCCCTCGACTTCGGGTAATCTTTTCGTGCCGCGCTCCAAGCGAGAGCCCGATTCTACCAAGTTTAATTAAGCGTCTTGGATTTGGCGCCGGCCCTGGTGTACTAGGTAATGACCTACCGCCTACGTACCGGGAAGTATGAGTGTGGGCTTCATCCCACACCCCTATGGTCTCACAGCGGTACTACTCACAGGCTCTCAAAGGACGCAATCGCCAGTCCTGCTTTCGCTTCGCCCTCGGTCTCTTCGCCTACTGAGACGCCCGCAGGCCTCAGCGTTTCCCAGAGATGGCCCTGGTTTCCCGGAGGGGGACCGAGAGCAGACTCAAGCAGCGCTCCCGAGTGATGGTAGTGCTCGGGTTACACAGGGACGCCCCTACCCCTGATGACTTTAGTCAGCGGGGATTTCCCTGCAGCGTATTTGCTTGAGACTTAGCCACAGAAGCCAATCCTTAAGTTTCCATGGCGTATGAACACTCTCGCTTCAAGTTATAGGAAGGGGGTCGCCATAGCCCTTCCCAGGTTCACCAATGACAGTCGCCCCCAATTGACTGGGTTACAGAAGCACGCAACTACTACCGGCGTTACTCTCCATCAACACGTTATGGCCAGGAAGTTCAAATATACATTTCAGGCCGCTTCCATGCAGTCTAAATTATCTTCAAACACATTCCACTGTTTTCTCAAAACGGGCACTTCCTCGTTTAGTTAAAACAATCATAAAATCGTCCACATATCCAAAAACTTTAAAAACCTTGTTAGCGGGTAAAACCGGCTGCTGGACATGGTCAATGTGGGATAAAAAAAATTGTGACATAGCGCAGGCGTCACACAAGATCCAATGCAAAAAGGTCACAATGCAAAAAGTCATTTGCAAAAACATCCTTTGAAAAAGGTCGCGAGCCGCCATAACGTACCACTGCTCTTTTCTACGCCCAGAAAGCTCGCAGGCATTTGCGGCCGTATCGCAAGCAAGAAGGAAAACAAGGAACGTGGCTGTGGTACGAATCATAGGAGACCATCTCAAAGAAAATGTGGGAGCAGCTTCAAAAATTAAATGAAAGCTTCTTACCGTTCTCACTTCCTCTTTTGACAAAATCTGGTACACAAACAAGTGTAAGGTAACAGGCAGACATATTAGGGGAGCACTTCGCTTCGGTTTCGTGTTCCTCACACTACACACACGCTTTTCTAGATGCAAAAACATAGCCTAGAAACAAAAGCCCCCAATAAGCGGCAGCACAAATGTACAATACGACAGCCTCATTACACTCCAAGAAATTAACACATCTATTGTTGTCTGCCGGAAAACAAACTGCTCCGGGACCGGATGAAATGCTCTATTCAATGCTGGCCCATCTTTCGCAGCCTGCTGTCGAGGGAGTTTTGAAAGTTTTTAACAAATCATTGATACTAGGAAACATACCTGAGATTTGGAAGAAAGCCATTATTCTACCGTTTCTTAAACCTGGAAAGCCAGCTAATTTCTCTAGAATCTATACACCGATATCCCTTACCATTTCCCTTGCGAAATATTTTGAAAGTGTCGTTAATTTAAGATTGACTTTTGTACTTGAATCACGCGAACTCCTTGACATCCATCAATGATTCATAGAAAAACATGCTCAACGACTAGTTTGCCTTGAAAATGCTGTCCGTAAAGCTTTTATACACAAACAAGGCTGCCTAGCGGTGTTTTTTGACCTGGAGAAGGCATATAATACAACATGAAGGTTTGGGATTCTTCGCGACTTTACAGAACTTGTCATCCGCGGCATAATGTTAAGCGAGGAAAAGTTCACCTGAAATTTTGCCGTTCCGAATGAATGTCATACGAAATGCAAGTGCAATAATAGTGGTGCTGCATGCATAGCCTTCGCAGCATAAAATTTAGGAGCTTGAGATAGTCACGTTCATATCAATCATGAGGCAATAGAAACAAGATAGGCAATGATTAAATGATATGGCAGTGGCTAACGATAGCAAATGTGAACCTATGACATGTATATAAAACACCTTAATTTAGTAATCCATACTGATGCCTGTGTGGATTTTGGCTGAATCAAGGACAATCTTATACAAAGCGGAAAAGCGTACTGGAATGAAAACTGTTTTAGGGCATTTTTAGTTTAGGGTGGAAGATTTTGTGTACTAAAGTTAAGGTAGAAGATAAAACGAGAGAAAAGACCGCTGGTGCTTATCATGGTTAATGGTGCTTATTGTGTATGGTGATAAATTCGTCTGAGTCCCATTTATAGCCTCTATAGCCCCTGAATACGGCTGAGGCGTACAGCCTAAAATATGGGCCACAATATGAACGTGTTACTCCAACTTACGTTATGGTTATCAGTGTCTTGTTCTCTGGATCACAATAGTTTAATAAGCACTCTTTAGATGCAGAGCGTTCCAGTTCTTTGGGATTAAGTTCAGTGCCCTTGTCGGCATAGCATTCAAACGAAAGGGAAAGAAAAAAAACAATGTCAGTGAAAAAGCGGCGGTGCATATATTATCTTTCTGAAAAAGTTTATGGTTTATGGTTTGGTTTATGGGGATTTAACGTCCCAATGCGACTCAGGCTCTGAGGGACGCCGTAGTGAAGGGCTCCGGAAATTTCGACCACCTGGGGTTCATTTACGTGCACTGACATCGCACAGCACACGGGCCTCTAGAATTTCGCCTCCATCGAAATTCGACCGCCGCGGCCGGGATCGAACCCGCGTCTTTCGGGTCAGCAGCCGGGGGCGCCATAACCACTGATTCACCGCGGCGGCGCCTTTGTGAAAAATTTCTGCTGGTTAGTGACACGTTGAAGCCAATAATTAAGTGAGGGAAGATTCCATGCTAATCAATTACGATGCCAAAGCCATTTAGGACACGCTGAGGAGTGCTACGAGCATCACATGAAGCCACGGAAAAATCGAGCATTTTTCTTCGCGATGCTAGAACCCTAAATTTATTCCCAAGTTAGGATCAATAAGCAAAGCGGAGTGGCATGCAGGCAATTTCAGTTTTTTGTAAGAATGCGCATTAAAAGATTATCCTTAACGGGATGCATGTTTCTAAGGTTTTGCAGAAGGCGTCAACCACTAAGATTTCCTTTTTTCACTAAAAGATAGAGTGTTTTCAGAAATTGAAGGCATCCATTTTAAGTCAGCCTGTATAAGGCTATGATATTACTTACTTTTGTGACACCACTGCTAGAATTCTACAAATATCTAATACTCATCACGGATGTTTTCTTATTCTGGAAAGGTGTGATCTTTTTTAGACGTATACTAAAGCTTTCTGCATTGAGGCCGATCTACATGGATCGAAACTTTACTGAAATAATGCGCGCCAGACCGCTAGATATTATTAGAGCTGTCTGTGTTTAAAGTGGCTTGAGCAGGCGTTGTTCCAGTAATCCTGGACTGCGGGCGTCGGTAGAGTTCCGCTCCACGTCAACTGTTGCAACTATATAATTCGACAGCTGCCGACTGTCCTACGCCTGTCCTAAGGTGAAGTCCTCTCTTATTTGGCGTAAATTTGTTTCACGCGGGTTGGTGGTTTTTACGTGCTACGGAAAATAAAAATCAAAATCTCTCAGCATTACTGTGAGGTATTCATGAGGGATGAGAAAAACCGAATTCATTAATGTATGCGAGAGGCCTTTCGTGGGTGTATACTATTACAAAATTAAACGTTCAGCACAAACTTTCAAGCCTATTTCGTTTATTTCGCATTCAGAAGCACTAATTGTGGCCAAGAAAGAGATTCGGAACTATGCTTACTTTCTGGGTCACGGACGGGAGCTTTTTCGGAACCATCTGTGAGTTGCACATTTAGCATAATCACCACAAGCGATGTCAGCAATACTCTTCGTTTAACGACTTTCATCATACTATCGACAAGTGTTAGTCTGTTTATCTCATCTGAAAAAGATTACATTGTAACTTTCACGGCACCGTACCAATATTCGGCATCCATGAACCTCTGTGTTCATATCCAGCGTTAATAGGAAAATATGCAATGCATGCATTATCTTGTCGCATTTCTGAGAAGGATAGAATGCTGCTTACTTTTAATGAGAGCGACTGCGTGCTTTCAAGGTCTCAATATAGCTTTGTGTACCAGTGTTTAACACAACAAACGAAACATTCTACATAACAAAACTTATTGGGAACATAACTTCACCCCACGTTCTTCAATGTACCACAACGTTGAAATAAAGCAGCGTTCATGAAGGGGTGACAAGGTTCATGACAGCTTTGTGTGGCTGCGCTGGGCTGAGTACTGTAACTTGGCAAAGCCTTCTAACTCTGAAATTATTCCTCCAAAATGTTCAAATATGGAGAAGTCTGGCAAAACGCTACAAACATATTCAAATTTAGGCGTTATGTTAGTTTTGATGAAATATCAACAAACAAATCTCACCGTGTTATAGAAAAGCTAGCTCAAGCTGAGGCGATATATTTTTAATGTAATGAAAATTTCAAAAATGTCGTAATAATTGGTTTTTTTGGCGGAAAGGAAATGGCGCAGTATCTGTCTCATATATCGTTGGACACCTGAACCGCGCCGTAAGGGAAGGGATAAAGGAGGGAGTGAAACAAGATAGGAACAAATAGGTCCGTAGTGGAGGGCTCCGGAATAATTTCGACCACCTGGGGATCTTTAACGTGCACTGACATCGCACAGCACACGGGCGCCTTCGCGTTTTTCCTCCATAAAAACGCAGCCGCCGCGACCGGGTTCGAACCCGGGAACTCCGGATCAGTAGTCGAGCGCCCTAACCACTGAGCCACCGCGGCGGGGCTCAAAAATGTCGCCATCGCCATTTTCCCGTAGCCTTGGTGAAAGGGACTCGGCTCTCCGAAAGAAAGGAATCAGTCAGTCTTAGAATGGATGCTTAATAAGTTCGTTTCACTCAAACCAACACCATATTTCTGTGCCTGTTCGAAAGGAAGGTGCCGCATTCAGACGCTAAGCGGCAGTGTTTTTTAAGATAGACAACTTCAAACGTCGTGGTTGGGCTTACAAGCAGGATCTGGGTTTAGTCTGGATTCGCGTTAGTATTAATTTTAGGCAGGGTACTCATCTTTTTCTCTTTTAGTGTCACAGCGCTTGCTTTTGTGCTTCGCACCTGTCAGATAGGAATGCGATATTTCTCGTTTCGCAGTAAGTCACCATGCGATTTTTGACGCGATTGCAGGTTGATCCTAAGAGGGAGTGCTCCATCGTAGACACATAAATAGCTCAAGCAGCCACTGAGTCACAACTGTGCGGTGCGTAGATTGGGAAGAAACTTCGTGCAGTTGCTGCCTTTCGCATTCCATTAATTTTTTTTTTACTTTCAGAAGGCGTCTTTAAGGATAGAAATCACAATTATGGTCTTTTTCTATAAGTGTGAGAAAAATCTAAAATACAAGAAAAACAAATTGGGGGCTCCAGAATGAACAATAAAGGCACAATACACACTTCTGACCACACTTCTGCTTATCTCGATGTTAAAAGTGTGCTAAAATGATGCTGCGATAGAGCTGCTACAGTAAGGGCAGCCGAAATCTCTTTAACTTCTCATAAGCGACGACGAAACACTTGTGGTGATACATTAATGCTTTAGTAAAACTTAGTAAAGGGTATCCGCACCGTATTACTTATATCAAGTAATGTGGTCCCCAACACGCAGAGGAAAGCAGGGACTCTCTCAGTGCAGATAAAAAAAAAATGAAGGCGCATGTCGCACATATAGCATCAATTGAGGCCAATATCACATCTAGCTTTATAAACGTAATTCTGGGGCTAAATGTTTGTTTAAAGCGGAAGCTTATCCGACACGTTAACAACGCGTGTCCTCCTAATAATGCGTAGATAAAACAGTTCGCAGATAAAGTGTCGGAAAATAAATATATGCAGTGTGATGCAAGACTTCTTAAGCTAACGAAAGTATTGTCATTTTGTTAGCTTTGCCCATATTTACCGAGGAGACGTGACCTCGAAAAAATAATGGCTAGGCTTACGTTCAAGTCTTTTTCAGTGCGGCATTTGCTACCGTTGGCCCGCCCCAAGTAATGAAATATAGATTCGGTGTATCTATTATACACACTACTTTCTATCTTCAACATGCTATACGCTAAGATACGAGGTAAAATAAAAATAAGGAGCAAGATCTTACTTGTGACTGCCGACTAGAGTTTTGGGAGAGCTACTCAATCAATGGGGAAGAAGTTTAGTTGTCGTCGCTGAGGCGATAGGCCGACAACTCGCATTTCTTCAGTGACCTTCAAGGTCAGCGCTCTCTGACCGAGTACGCATCCTCGGGAAGTGTGACACCGCCGCGCGACATGCATTTCGCCGGCGATGGTTTGTAGCTCACGTGATGTTCATAACTGACACCTGGGGAAGCATCAGTTCCGACACATAGAAATGCACTCATACATCTTGGTCCTGCTTTGTATAACTTCGACAACAGGAGGTAGGTGGTCTGCAAAAGTGGTCTGCAAAGTAATACCGTCCAAATAGTAGACGCTTTCTGCCCGGTTTCTTCGTACGGAGGCGGCGTATTCGAGGAAGGAAAAGGGCACGCGGGTTCCTTGACGTCTTTTTGCCGCGTGTGGAATGATGTTCTTGGGGAGTTGGAAAGGGCGAATTTTATGTAAATTGGAAAAAAATCTTTCCTTACAGTCAAGCAAAAACATGTGGATTGCGAGTTCAATGACCAGCCTTCAAGGTGAAAATGGTAGGAATTTAGCCGGCAGAAAAAATACGAAAACCACACTTATGTCCTCGACTCGCTAAAAGTTGAGACTTGTGTGTAACTGATGCCTACACCTAAATCGACGGGGTATCTTTGGGGTCAATTAGAAGACGACAATAATGCGTATTTTTATTATGCTCCGCATCGCAAGGCAACGGTATTGAGGGGATTGGTTCTTCATGACGAGGGACATGACGAGCAGCCGAACGCCGTAACCACTCAGCCACCGCGGCGGCTGACAGTCATTTCAAGCAAGCACTCATATTGCATATAATTTGCTCGAAGATTTCGTGTTTTCGAAACGGCGCCACGCAGACGTGAGCGCTATAAGCAATCCTCACGCACCAAGGTAAGTTGCAAGCAAGCAAATATTGCCGAGTAAAAAAAACAACTAATCTTGGTATGAATATCCGGCTATGGGGGGATGCCATTAATTTCTCTCAGTAACCGGAGCTATGGCCTCGAGATTTGAACAACCGCTTCGTATGCGGAAAATCTGGGGTTTGGTCCAACGGTGAAGCCAAGGATAGCTTGCGTTCGTCTGGCCAGGTGCTTGGCTTAAGTGGGACAGATTGATTGAAAAATGGGTCTCTTTGCTCAGATAGTGTAGAAAATTTTGTTTTCCCATGTCGTTCTCTGCCCAAGCTGCCTTGAGCCATAAAAAAAGCATCATTATCATCATCATCATCATAAATAATCATCAGTTTCTTGACGATTCCTGTCATTACAGCTGCCGTCGCAGATGTATTCCTTGAACTCTAAAGCAGAAAATCTTTGCGTGAATAAAAGAATATATTCTTTGTTCGTGCACCAACTATAATAACTTAATAAATTTATTGGCGAAGCAGTGGGCTCATTGCTTGCATGATTGGTGAGGCCGTTACGTTCTTTTATGGCTACGATATTACATATATGCTGTCACTTGATGGGGCGCACAGTATTATCTTATTGGTAGTGAACTACAGAAACAGTTATCGCATGAATTGAGACGAACATCGGAGTATACGGATCCTACAATCTACAGCGCGGATACCGTCTGGCAAAATGATGAGACCCGGCGAAAGCCTCTCATACAGATTTAGCTGCGAAATTATTCTATATATCTGTCATTCTGCAAAGTTTTTGGTTCATTACGCTCATAATACATCGCCCGGCGACGCTCTTTGTGGTGTTCTTTTTAAATATCGGAGCAGCTAGGTTCGCTACGCGAAATATGAACCTGAGGTGGAACACGTGCAACCTGGCGTCGACGAAAAAGGCCTGCCCTGAAAACTGGGCACGTGCCATATTTTAAGAGGAAGAAGAAGACGAAGAAGATCCTCGGTTCGGACGGTCCCGCTGGCGTAAATCATCCCGGCTATATTCCGCCAAGCAGCCTTCAGGACCTCGAAGTGGCAGTCCGTCCACTGAAATGGGTGAGCGTGGGGTTTCATAGAGCACGGACAATTATGAGTATAGACCACTACTCTACCCTTAGTGATATTAGGCTACCTTCCCTTCGCATTACATCCCCGCAGTGGGTATGTGCCAGCAACGTCTGAGGACTACTACTACTACCTTCTGTGACCATGGCCATTTTTGTCTTCTTTATTCTTCTCAACATGCCAATAGCTCGCGCTTCTTTCTGTGACCAATTTGCTCTCTTCCTGTCTTTCAGCGCTGAAGCTGTCATTTCGGTTTCCTTAACTCGTAGAGCGATCCTTAACCTAACCTCGAACTTTTCCTTTAGATAGTCCTTGAACCACAACGATGGCTGGTAGGAAGATACTAGTGTTGTGTAATTTGTTCTTAAAGGGTTGCTGATAAGCTGTTGCACGTAAATTGAGACTTCCTGCCAAATGCATCACACCTCGCTAATATTCTTCTCAGTATCGTCGTCTAGGTCTGGGTATCTGCTGTCACTGCCTGGCCGTGATAGGTATAATATCTTATGGCTCTTGCATAATCTCAGCGACTGTCGTAATTAGTAGGTACATTGCCGGTCTGACTATCTTTTTTCCGTTATATTATTTTTTACTGTCAACATTTATTTTAGCGTTTTATGGGATCAACCACACTTCGAAATTCATTCTCAGTTACCACGCAAGGTATTATGCTCAGCAAGTCGAAAATTACTAGAGCGTTCCCTGTTGACTTTAATCCTAATAATTCCCTTTCGAACTCTCAGACTGCTTTTGCAAATACGTGGTGAGGAACATTGAAATTAAGGGTGCTTTTTTTAGACACATTTTTTGGTTGGCATTTTATCGTTTTGGAATTCATATAAGCTTCTCGCTGTGCAGTACTTTTAAGTATTTTCTAGCATCTCTATACGGCGTCTTCAACACCCAACAAAACAATCTCTAAACGAAGAACAGAAGGGCTATAGCTTTCAAAAATGCAAGGCTGTGCTAAAATCTGGAGCAACAGGAAAGAACTGTTACACCCTTGCATCAACGTACTGCCGCAGATCGATTTCACTGAAGTTTTCGTAAACATTTCTTACGACCTGAGTTGCTTTTTGACATATTTGAGGCATTATTAAAATGGAGGCGAGGAAATCTTGTACTGCGGGAAACGACAGCCAGGATAACAGTGACAGCTCTGACGCATCACTCAACCTCGCGAGAGGTTTTTTTATTATTCAATTTTTTTTCTGGTCTATAGTAGACACGGTGCGCCAAACTTGGAGCAGAGTCCCAGCGTTCGCACTGTGCACTCTGCGCGGGACAACATTGTTTCTTTGGAAGAGATCGCGCTCTCAAAGAGTAGCCAGGTGGATTTTTGAATTTTAAAATTAATGTACTGTGCCCTTCTCAAAGCTTTTGTAAGATCATTGCGTTTCAACATGTTAGAAACTAGGACATCAGCTCATGTTTTAAACTTGAAAGTCTGGACTGTTTCTCGCTTGCACGTTAATTACCTTAAAGACAACAACGAAAACTGAGAGGCGCAATAGAACGAAGAACACGAGGGTCGTGGATGTCGCCCTACACTTTATAATGCTTCGCAACCAACCAGCCCGCCAAAACGTCTTGAGCTTAAATCTATTTCACGCGAAGGAGTATTTACTCTTCACGTGCGGAATTTCGGATATTTAGGAAGCGTATATTGTAAGCAGAAAATTACTAGCGTTCTTTGCAGCTAGCTTCATAGCGGGTACGTACAATAGGACTTTACTTTCCAAGTCAATCCTTGCAAATATTTAAAAGTTCACCTGCGTCCTTCTCACTGTCTAAGTTATATCATTTTGACTCATGTAAAATAGTGTCGATATTATTTTTGAAGGCTGTGTTTTTAAGCCCTCCCAGCCTTTAGTACCCCAGGAGAATTTTCGCAAGAACACCAATGGAATGCGCCAGTAATTTTTGAGTGACTCACAACAACGCAAGGAGCCTGAGCATTTTTCCGTTCACATTTCAGATAAGAGTCGTAAGTAAAACTATTTTTTCCTTAAATCGTAGTAGCTGATGTGTCGCCATTGGTCACATTCTCTTCTATTCTTAAGCTGCAAAGGTGAAATTATACCACTCGCGAGAAGAAAGTATTTTATGAATGAGGGCAGAGGTTCCTCATGAATGACCCTGCGCCAGCATGCAGTAGGTTCGGCAGTCGATCCCGATGGCTGCCTGGTACTTATCGCTGAGAAAATGTGTACAAATATTCCCCTGGCCTGATGGTTGGCTTATCCGGGCTGATTGCTTGGAAATTGGTCCACGACGTCTCCTTCTGTAACAATAGCTTGTGCAATGGCGCTGATTGGCTAACGCTGGCCTTGCGCCGTGCCAATCGATCATCACCATCACATGTTATGAGCCATTGGGTAACAATTTGCCGAAAGCACTAAAAATAGCACTTTAGAAGAATATAATATTTTTTTCGGTGGTGATAGTTACTTGTTCGTGAAGCATTGAAGAATGTTTGTGGGAACTTCAGAAAAATGTTCTCTCGTATTTTTCAGAGGTCACAGAACGTGAGGGAGACTCACGCGAGGAAGACGGTAAGTCAGGCCGATTTCCGAGTCTTCTCACTTTCTATGCCGAGTTTATGATTGACGCTTTGGTTTCAGGGCCCAATTAGAAAACACAGTGGCATTTTAGATACCACCCGGAATGAAATATGAAAAGAAGCAGTGCATGAATTGCAGGAGATTAATTCGGACAACCCCGACGATGGCCCAGCATACGACACTCCAGCTCACGATTCACGGTACACGGTACACTGGTACACGGCACACCATGCACAGCGGAGCCGCCGGAGGCACTCGTACACGCCACTAAATGCACCTCGCAACTTCCTGGAGGCGCGCGTGACGTCATCGCAGTTTCCGGCGCTCGTGGCACAGCGCGTGACCACCGCCGGCGCGGCGATACTTAGTCCCGTGATGCTCCGCGCGAAAGGCTACGGACATCCTTGGCCATTGCAAGCCAAGTACACACATGAAGTCACGTAATACCGTTGTATACTTAGCTGCACTTAATTACTATAATTATTTGTCTCACTAATTACATTGTCCCCGCACTCATTTTACTCATTAGCTCATCACTAAGCCCAACTGTCAAAGACACACACTTACTACTGAATAAATTCCTTCCACTTAATTTCTCGAATTAGTATCTCACTAATCAGCTCGACTATCGTCCACTACACACAATAGTTATTGCATCACTAAACCAGAAATTCGCTGACACACGCACTAATCGCTAATTCACTTTAATCCTGCTAATTATTCATTAGCATTTCACTAATTACAACGTATACAGCGCACTGTAGTGATAAGTGCTGCAGTAAGCTTCAATTAGGGAACATCATGCGCACATCACCGCTATTCTAGCTCAACAAAGTCAACCTGCCTACTCTGTAGCGAGGTTTCGCGACACATTGGCGGGCAGAGAGGTTCAAGTCACAGCAGACATCGACGGAATAACGCCGGGTTTTTTGCAGAAAAGGAGCCTTAAAACTATTGCTTGAAAAGTAAATCACTGCTAGATGTAATACACTTTGAGGAAGTGCTTTAGCAGTTAAATGTTCGCGATTTATATGGCAATGCCTTAAAGCTTAAAAAAATTTAGCACAAATTGGCAGGGCTAAAGAGCGTAATAATTTTTTTTTTTGAGTAGCTGGACGAGCGCCTAATTTACTTTTTCATTGCAGTATCAACCGAAGTCGAGTAAGTAGAAAAATGATGTTGGTTTTGTACGCCGTAATAGAGGTGCAGTTTGTCTGTTCTCTCTCGTTCTGACCCGTGCCATTATTTTCAGTGTCCACCGCTGCCAATCAACGTCGAAACAAACCACGTGTAATTTGGTAGAAATGTCAGATAATGCAATAAAACTTGGGCAGCCGTCACCTAGGCGAAGTTCTATACATTGTTTCGAAAAATTTTACGCAGTTTACAACTAAGCTTTTGACGTTATTATTACGCCAGAGTTTTGAACTGAGTTCTTGTCACTTCAGCGGGCTTCGGCTACAGTTGTATTCGAGAGAACGTCGTTCATTGTTTTTTATCACAATGCAAGTCGCTACAAGTGTTCCTTTCGCAGGGAAGGCTGGTTGCTCTGGTGGTGCTGGCTGGTGGGCTGCGTCTTTGTCGCTTTGGGCTTCCTTATCTGCCTGATGCTTGTCATTGGCCTGCTGTGGCTGGGTAAGAAGCCCCCCCCCCCGCCCCCCCTCCCCGTTATCCTCATTTCTCGGGTATACAGCGTATCGTTCAAAAAGTCACTCAGGCAAATCTTCACTTCTGATGTTGTTCTTAGGCACTACTCAGATTTATGAGAATCAAGATCAAAAGTTGAAAATTTGCTTCGGGGACTTTTTTGAAGTCCGAGGATTCAGTAAGGTTTAACGCTTTTTAACTTCTTGGTTGATGCGTCTCGGTATACCTTTCTGAATATACGAACAAAAGATAAAGTGAAAAATCGGTTGCCGTAAACGACCCGGCGATCGACGTCGAAACTCTGACTATTGTCATATTGTGGTTGAGTCTAGATTGTCATGTTACCACAGCTCCCATTTTCTTCACCTGAGGTGCCCCCATTTTATTTGTATATTTTTACTTAGACGAAGAAGAAACTCCCAGGACGTCTATTGAGGCTACATACAAGGCCGTGGCTGCACTAGCGCCGCCCATCGCACAAGGCCTCGCGGTCCCGGCCACTGTTACCAGCGCCACCTCGGGATTAACCACAACGACCGCGGCGACCACCACAACTGTCCCGACCACCACGACGACCACCAGCAGCACCACCGTGACGACAACCACGAGCACCACCACAACGACGACCACGAAGAGCACATCGACGACCACAACCACAGCGCCTCCGAGGAGTGAGTTCTAGAGCTGGAGTGTATGAATACTAGCTCATCTCCCAATCCTCATCTTTTTCCTCAAAGCTTTGAGCCAAGAGTTCTCACTGTTTTATTCCGTTTTTAAACCGTTCTGTAGCACTGCATAACACACACAGCGCATGAATTTTCTAAATGCAACGTGCTGTGTATAGCTCCTATGAATGTCGTCACAACATTGGCGCTCTCTCATTACGTTGTGCCAGCCTTAAAGCGACTTGTGACAAAGAAATGTGGTTACACTCTAAACTCGAATACGCCCATATGGTAGTAAAAAGGCAGTAAGCTGTCCTCTAGCGCACACCCTCCTTTATAAGGGGGAGTGCGCTATAAGACAGCTTAGTGCCTTTTTAATGCTTTATGTTTAGAGTTTTGGAGCACATGTAAAGGAGTGCTTTGAATTCTTGAGCGTTTCGGCACGAATCCTGGCTAAGGAGCATCCATTCAGCGGCTTAGAACATGGAAGGTTGAATTAGTATTGCCTTAAGTGCACACTTCGAGAAGAAATGCCCTTAAATCAAGAGTCCCAAATATGACGCGGTAGAAAAGTCGACAACGGGCTCTGATTTTTAAACGACCTAATCTAGTTTCAGTTTGCCTGAAGGGCAACCAACAAATGGTTAGGTTTGTTTATGGTTTATGGTTTATGGGGGTTTAACGTCCCAAAACGACTCAGGCTATGAGACACACCGTAGTGAACGGCTCCGGAAATTTCGATCACCTGGGGTTGTTTAACGTGCACTGACATCGCAGAGCACACGGGCCTCTAGAATTTCGTCTCCATCGAAATTCGACCGTGGCGACCGGGATCGAACCCGCGTCTTTCGGGCCAGCAGTCGAGTACCGTACCCACTGAGCCACCGTGGCGGGGATAAAAAATGGGTATAGACGAAACTCTACAATATTGACACTTTGTTTTCTGCAGACAAAATATAAATTGCCTTTTGATCAGGTCTATAGCAATTTCAATGTCTTTTGCACAGCATGCCGAGGGGAAGTCGCGTGTGACCGCTGCTATGGCCAGAGTCCTCCATCTCCTCCGTTCTTTTGGGAACTATAAAACTATTGGGTGAGCACAAGGCAATCCCCTCCAGTATTATGTTTATAGACGCCTCAAAAACCTGTTTTTGTAATACCGTCAGGTATATTGTGATTACAACTAAAATATATATTGGTAACAGGTAAAGCAGTGAAAGACAGCCATTCCTGATGTAAGGGTGCCGCAAACTGCATTACATTGAAGGAACACTCTCCCTTAAAGAAATCGCTCGAGACAATTCCAGTCCATCTTTCGATCGTTGCTGTCCAAGGCACTTAACTCATTAACGTTTCTCCAGCGGTTCCACCAGTTCACTTTAAAACTTCCTTAAAATAAAAGGGAAAGACGGGTGCGAGAATTCAAGGATGTGCCCATCTCTCAGAACCAGCGTTAGAAAACTATCAAAGAGCGCGGTCCTCAGCGCGATTAACTTCTGCCGTTTGTATTTTAGCCATTGGAATTCATGTGAAAAAATGCTGCGATGGAACCATCACAAAGGTAGTATTTTTTCGTCCCTCGCCATATACCTGCTGCTTCGGAGCCGATGACATGCTGATGTCGCCCATACTGGTTTTCTAAACAGAAACACACAAATAGGATTTTATGCTGTGCAACCTTTTAATTTTTATTCGAAAAGCGCGCCTGAGACTATTCTTTGAAAGACGCGGTGAGCATGGGCAAAGCAGTAATGTCTCGGTTTTGGTTTCGCATTCGAAAAGCGCGCCACAGACTATTCTTTGAAAGACGCGGTGCGCATGGGCAAAGAAGTAATGTCTCGGTTTTGGTTTCGCGAATGCAATACGGTTGCCCTCTGTAGTCTTGGATAACCAGATCGAGCAATGCACGGCAAGAGTACGAATAGTAAGATAAAACGTGAAATGAGTTTCTGTGTCGCGTTTTACCCATTTCACCGCGAAACGGCGGAAAATCATTCAGTATGCAAGCAACTGTGTGCACGGATGTGTCGGTGTCGCCGGGGAAGTGGGCGTGTTTCTCGTGGGTTACGTTTTCAACGAAATCACACTTAATCGTCCACTCACGGTTAGTCTGCACGATTACGTTTTATTAATTTGGTCTGGTAAATCACTATAAGTAGGGCTGTGTGTGCAGAACTGGTTATCTGCGCAGCGACAAACTTCCTATCCTAGTTTTTAAGCTGCGTTATAAGTAGCAGAAAACCGCCGCTGTGGCAGAGTGGTTATGACGCTCGGCTGGTGGCCCGAAAGACGCGGGTTCGATCCAGGCCGCGGCGGTCGAATTTCGATGGAGGCGAAATTCTAGAGGCCCGTGTGCTGTGCGATGTCAGTGCACGTTAAACAACCCCAGGTGGTCGAAATTCCCGGAGCCCTTCACTATGGCGTCTCTCATAGCCTAAGTCGCTTTGGGACGTTAAACCCCAATAAACCAAACCAATAGGTAGCAGAAACCTTTGGGCTATGTGCCACTATGTATGTGCCGCTATGTCGTTTTTAACGCGCGGAACTGCAGTCGGTGCGTAACCAGTCATGATAAGCCACAGCTCGCGAGTTGCCTATTGGCTTTTTCATGTTGCAAGGTAGATAGATGCACGGCCAGAAATATCGCTTAGTCCGTGAATGATAGCCTCTATGAAAGTACGCATTACTTAGCGCCATGCGAGCTCGGTTTATTTAGCGCCTCCGGAAACGCACACTCAGGTTCTGAGGTGGATTAAGTTGACTTCCTTAATCTATGTTTCATTTCATTTTTATTTTCTTAAAGACCCCCTGTAGGGGGTTTTACATAAGGGGCGGGGTTAATATCAGGGAGTAAAACATTTTTTCATGATGACAGGTGGGATGTAATTTTTTCTAAGAAGGCTGACGGACAGGTGATGGCTGCAATGTTATCGCCTGTCCGGACCGTGGGGTGCTATTCATTGGGAGGTGTGCATTGCTTGCTACGTGTAGACGCTCGCTCTGCGCTCATCGTGGACAGCGACGTTTGACGAATGTTGTTCTGTAAGTTTTTAGATTCAGGTCCCGACGTTCGCAACAGTTGCAGTCAAGCAGCGCTGTAGAAATGCTTACAGTGTGATGTCTGAATAAAAGTCGTTGCCGACGCGAATGGTTAGCGTGTACAGTCGGCAGTAAAAAAGATTAACACTAGTGACGTGCCTCGGAAGCGGTACATAGCATCGCTCTGTGCTGCGGTTACGAACACGCCGATAAAAAAAGCACCAAGTGTGTTCGCAAAGCACGGCGTCCCGCCAGCCGCAGGATGCGATTTTCGCCGCTTCGGTGACGTCATTGTGCTAATCAAACACCGCAAAGAACCTACGAGCTTCATCCCGTCTCCCCTTTCGTTGCACACGTCTGAATTCGTCCAGCCTTGTTATCCAAGCCGCTAGCCACCGCCGCTGGCCTACGTCACTTCATTTTGAAAGCTGTGTAATGATTGTCTCGACAAGACATGGCTTACATTTGGTACCGAAAGGCTCGTTCATGAACCCCGCTCACGCGTGCGCAAAATTTTCCAGCAGCATTTGTGCGAGAGCCAGAGCATGCGCTTCTAATCTCGGATTGTTACGTTACCATTACGGCACTGGAACTCGGCCGTTATTTGCGCAAACGAGTGCAATTCAGCTTACGTCGTGTCATGGTTGCGCCTGTGGTTGAAGACGTTAATTGTTACATTGATATGTTTCTTACTTGGAGCGCGTTCTTTGCTTTCGTTGATGTTTTTAGGGGTTTTAGGTCTGTGTACCTGCATGCGAGAACCACCTCTTTACTGCGCTGTTCGGACTGCACTTTAAGAAAAATCTAATTGACTTAAGACGGTGTTTCATCGTGACAGTGATGCGCATGTTGTATCAAGCTCACACCTGATTTTTGGAACTGCGCAACTGCAGCCACTATGTGCTGTTTAGAGCTGTTTGAGTTCTTTTGGATAATACTCGTCATGGATGCGTTGCAACCCGCTTGTTTTTAAGAGCGCGGGATGATCTGTGACAATACTACCTTTCTTATCGCTCCTACAATAGCTGTACATCATTCCAAGGACAACACTCATATGTCACCTAGATGGGACTATGAGGCAACAAAAATTTCTATCCAAGAAAAAGACTTTTCAAGCATCGATTTTGATGACGCCAACAAAACATATAATGCATTCAGCACGCTGCTTTCATCATGTTGCGTCCAAAAGCAATACAACTCTCGCAGAGCATGGCGCCTTCATTCACCTGTTTGTCCTTGGATGAATGAAGAAATACTCTCCATAATCAGACTAAAAGAGCATTGGCATACTAAGTTGAGGAAAAATCCAAACAACAATTATTACAAGGAAAAGTACAGAAGCATACGGAATATGTCACTTTCTATTATGCGGAGGCGAAAAAAACAGTATTATAGCAACCTGGTTAAGAAAGCCCAAGGTAACTCAAAAGAAATATGGCGGATAATCGCTTCCATTACTAGATCCCTCGAGAAATGTAGTATTTTGCCAGAGCTCAGTGCCTTCAACTCTGACCTAGCATGTCTTGCTTCAACGTTCAACCATTTTTTTCTTAACATAGGTAATAGTATAGCTGCCACCTTGCAAATCAACTCTTGTACTGTTTTGCCAACTCCGTGCTCTAATACTTTTGCTTACACAGAGATAACAGCTGCCGAAATTGTTGCTGTCGTCCGACAGATGTCGCTTAATAAAGCTATTGGTCATGACGAAATATCAGTGAACATCATTAAGGACAACATTCATATTTTGTGCCTTCCACTGGAAAAAATATTTAATCAGGCTTTTTTATCGGGTATCTATCCTGAAACGCTCAAGATTGGGAGAGTTGTACCGATCTACAAAAACGACAATCCCAATGATGTAGAAAATTACCGCCCAATCACCATACTGAGTTGCATTAATACGCTCTTCGAAAAACTAATAGCTAAGAGAATACAGGATTTTGTTGAAAAATATGGCATCTTAGCCAGAGAACAGCATGGTTTCCGCAGAGGTCATTCTACAGGCACAGCAGTACACTCAGCAACAGAAATAATTAACCGGGCTTTAAATTCAAACAAGATTATTATAGGCATATTCCTTGACATTAGAAAAGCATTCGACACTGTTAAACATGACATTTTGTTACAGAAACTTGAAAGTTATGGATTTCGAGGACCAGCCAGCAATTTTTTCCGTAGCTACCTAACTAACCGCATGCAATTCGTGCAAATCTCAGATCAAAGATCTTCAATGGGGGAAGTTAGGACAGGAGTTCCGCAAGGGTCAGTACTTGGCCCCCTTGCTTTTTTCCCTCTTTATAAATGATTTTCCTCGTTTCATTGAGCATGGACAAGCAGTAATGTACGCAGATGACACAGCTCTACTAATACCTCATCAGTCGGCAGAAAAGGCTGAATCACTTGCAAATGATAGCCTCCAAAAAGCAGCAAATTGGTTTAGCACTAACAAACTAGCGCTAAATGTTAAAAAAAGAAAGTTCATTGCTTTTACCTCCCGTCGTAAATCTACCCCCGTAGAATGTAGTCTGCATCTCGATGGATTACCAATTGAACGGGTTCAAAGCTACAAATATTTAGGAGTAACTCTTGATGAGAATCTACACTGGGCACCTCATATAGAAAACTTATGCAAAAAGTTAACCTCTGGGTGCTATGCACTAATTAAAGCACAAAAACATTTTGACAAGAACACACTACGAATGATATATTTCAGCGTTTTCCATAACCATTTAATATACTGCATTGAATCCTGGGGTTTCACCTTCGCATCTTACTTAGCAAAAGTTAGCACTCTCCAGAAAAGGGCTGTCAGAATAATATCATATGCACCGAGAGCAATACCATCCAAACCTCTTTTTGATGAATTAAACATAATGCCCTTCACCAATGTACGTGAGTACAAAACGGCCATTTTAGTCCGCCAGATAATTAGCACGAACTCTCCACATCCTTCTTCCATATTCATCTCTCCCAAACGTGACACTAGGCAGGCACAGCACAATAATTTTAATTTACCCATAGCTCACAACATATACGGGCGGCGCTCAATTTCTTTTATCGGGGCTAAAATATGGAATACCGTGCCGTGTTACATGAAATACACGTCCAACTTTGTTTCTAAACTAAAACGCCACTACCTTAACAAGCAATCTGATGCACCAAGCTAAACACGTGTTGTTGCTCATAGCAATGCTCCATATAGTGATTGTTTAACTCTGACAATGTTTGTAATGGATCCATCACTAGCCACAGCGGCTAAGGATCCAGATGACTACACAGCATTTTGTGTATCAATTTCTGCGTGAATAAACATTCTGATTCTGATTCCCTGTCTGTGCTTTAAGCTATGGGTGCTAAACTGTGGCGAACTGGTTCGCAGTGTCCTGGTAGGTTTTGCATGGCTTGTGCTCGTTTGGGTATGGGAGTAGCCTCTACAACGAGCTCTCAATGGAGGGTACGCATCATTCAAATGCGATTTTACGTACTGGGGTTCACGCAGGGTATAATGAAGCGCTTTTTTAATAGCGAGTACAAGAATAAATGCTGCAATATTCTCTTTTTGCGAAGCTTGTGTAAGGAGCATTGCATTTGTATTTTATTGGAATGTCATTCTCAACAACCCGTAGGCAGTAAATGCTGATTTGTGGCACAATTTTTCGAAGCCTTCTGTTTTAATGTAAAAGAACTGCCATACAGACTCAGTATTGGCATTAGGTATCCAGTGCGGATGAGGATTGCTCCAGGGATTATGGGTCTTTGTTACAGTGCTCTAGGACAATTATTTAGACTTCAGCTTGTGTCTTTGGTCAAGTGATGAAATCGGCGTGATGGATCAATGTTTATAGTGTTCGTCTGGTGACCTGAAACACGCAGGCTCGATCCAGGCCTCGGCGGTCGCATTTTCATGGACGTGGAGTGCTTCTATAAAGGCACGCGGGCTCTGAGATGTCAGTGCACGGTAAAGAAACCCAGGTGGTCGAAATTATACGCAACCTTTCACTACAGCGTCTCTCATAGCATCAGTCACCTTGGGCCTTTGAACGCCATAAAACCAAACCAAAAGTGATCAAGGTTATCTTTCTATAATAGGATATCCAAGCTATTCCTTGCATTCTAAAGCGTGTGTGTCGAGATGGAGTGCAATCTTATTCAGTTACGCTTATATTTTTCCTTCGCGCTGTACAGGGCAACATCCCCTGATGACCCACTTCAGACAAAAGCCAGCAAGAACTCTTGTGAGGAAACTAGCTGGGTCGTCACCTTCGACATATATTCGTATATTGTAGTGGATTCTTATGCTGCATGCATTGAGTATTTGCATAGCCTGAGCCGCTTTGGGACGTTAATTCTTCTGTAGCCAAAGAAAATGGCGTATTCCGAGCTTCGATAGCTTGTAAACAAACTAAATTTCTAAGTATATTGATCGTCATAGCGTTTGATAAAACCATGTGGTGACATTTTTCAACGGATGTAGAGTGTCTGTAGACAATGGTCTACTAAAGGTTCAGTAGACACAGGGCTACAGTCTGTCTATAGACAAAGGTATATGGCATTGCCAGGCCATAAATATACTGAATGTCTACAGACAGTCTATAGACCTCTGCCTACTGGAACAGCACACGTTTGTTTATAGACAGTCTATAGACAGAAATATACAGGAAGTGCATGGACTTAAGTCTATGGATAGTCTATAGACTGTACATAGATCTGTCAGACTTTCAGTAGATTTGTCTATAGACAAAAGTCTACTAAAAGCGTACGACCATAGGTCTATAGATTGTCAATAGAACAGTGCATAGGATTTGTGTATAGGGTCTATGGATTTCACACACTGAAGTCTATAGAGTCTGCGGAGTGTAAAGAAATTTTTGTACGGGCGTGCCCGTAGCTGTTGTCGTCTTGGCTTCACGTTGCCTGAAATCCGCGTTCGGGGTGCGAGATTGTATTCTCTTGTCCAAGGCAGCCCGCTTGCATTCACTATTGCGTCACAATGATTGGCTCTTTTCCGCCGATGCTCAGTCCAAACCAGCCATTGAGCACGCATTCGTTCCCTGCACGGACTTGCTATTATTGCGTGGTAAATTCTCTTTGTAGCGACAGCTACATTACGGTCGCAATTCGAGCCTTCAGCGTGGCGGTGGTGGTGCTGCCACCCTGTGGCTGCGGCGCCAGCCCGTGGCTGCGCCGCCACGCTGTCACGTGGTTGGTCACGTGGTGCGGAGCAGCTGCCGGTGGCGCGGCGCTGTGGCTGATCACGTGGTTCGTCACCTGGTTGGTTACGTGACCAGCCACGTAATGCGGAGCCGCGCCGCCGGCGAAACCGAGCTGCCACAGCTGTGCGCATGCGCCGTGTCAATTGGAACGAAGATGAAGAACGAACGCCCAGCGAAACGGAGCGGCAAAAGACCGACTTTGCAGCTCAACTGAGCAAGTTTCACTCGGCCAGCTGTAGCTGTCGCGTCACTCCAGGTTTAATCAGAGCTAAACCACCACCAATTTTTTTTCTTCCACATTACGGCGGGTTGCTGTTCCAACTACTAGTCGAGTTCCTCACTCACTGCTGTTGAGTCGACTATGTTTTTCCACTCTGACTTAGTTTCTACGTGTCAATTGCAATATATAACTAGCGATGGGGTAATGCATAGAAGTATCAGACACATCTCCCGAGATGGCAGGCATTTTACTTGAAGTTTTCAAATGCACTTGGCTGGCGCTAAACGAGTGATACATGTGAAAGAACTTCA